>NC_077230.1:81959555-82078369 GCF_027887165.1 Monodelphis domestica
AGTCCAACCCTCTCATGTTACAGATAAGGAAATTGAAGACCAAAAAGGTTAAGTGATTCACTCATGGACTGGCAGAGGCAGGATTTGAAGCCAGGCTATCTGACACTATAACCATTCTTTCCAGTATTTCCACTAGATTTAGAATCTGAAGAAGTTTGTCGATTTCAAAGGCAAGAAAGTATAACAGAGTGGTCCAATGATAAAGGACTTGGCATTCTTAAACAGAAGAAACTATCGTCTTAGGACTAAAAGAGAATCAGACACTAAGGAAAGCAGTCAATAAATAGTGAGTGATCAGACACATTATATAGACCATCAGCAGCCTCATTGGTGGATGTGATTCAGTCTGTTTATCCTCTTAATCGTGAATAACCCATAATTCTAAAATTATAGTATTATAATTAAGTTTTGCCTCAGACTCATGTATGTGTGTCTATGTGTATTTATGTGTTGTCTGTGTGTGTGTGTGTGCCGGAGTACGGCTTCTGGAGCTGTACAAAAGAACTACAGCTGGAGAAAAGGGGAAGAGGAAGGAAAAAAGAGAAAAAATGGGAAGAGAATGGGGAAAAAAAGGAAGGAGAAGAGGCTTGGTACTCTATCCATTGTGCACCTAGCTCCTCAGTCATTCTTTTAGAGATAGTTAATTATATCAAGGTAGGTATCCTTGGTATAAATAAAACCAAAATACGAATGAAAGATGCAAGTTGATAAATGTATGTCATAGAGTTTTCTTGGAAAGGCAAAGAAAGGAGTTTGCACATTTAGTTTTGTCATGTGTCCAAAAGGCAAAACAAAACAAAACAAACAAACGTCATCTCTTAGCAAAATTCTTGTTATTAATGACTTGGATCAGTATTTCAATGTGTTATGATAATTTCATCTTTTCTTCTGGAAGGTGTTTGTCATCCTGTTATTAGGAAGTGGCTTTTCATCATATATTTGCTTCAATATACAATTTATCTTGAATGTCAGACATTTACCAGAAATATATGATAAAAAGATTTCTTGGCACAAGGCCTGGTACATAGTAGGTTCTTAATAAGTGCCCTTTGATCAACTGATTCATGACAAACATTTGCATAAGGACCACAATAAAGATATTTTCTGCTTATGTGCCAAATTCTGTTGCAGAGGATAAGAAGGTAGGGAAATTTTCTGAAGTACTCATTGAGAATCTTCAGATTAAATAAATATAACTGTAGTACAAATGTAAATATACTGAGGGGAAGTGAAAAATATGTTGGGAAATGTAGTTAAAGAGCAATCATTTTCAAGTCATTTGTAACTCCTTGCAATCCCATTTGAGGTTTTCTTGGCAAAGATTCCAAAGTTGTTTGTCATTTCCTTCTCCAGCTCATTTTATAGATGAGGAAACTGAGGCAGACAGTTAAGTGACTTGCCCAGGGTCACACAGCTACTAAATATGTGAAGCCTGATTTGAACTCAGTCTTCCTGAGTTCAGGTCCACACCTCTATTCACTGGTCCACACCTAACTGGTCTAGTAGACTATATAAAAGTCTCGCCCTATGTGTTGTAAATATTTTCTTTGGGAAAAGGTCAAGACCCAAACACAATTAAGCACAGAAGCCCAGTACTTGGTATATCAAACAACAGAAACATGGATAGAGTAGAAGACCTTATTCAATAAAAAATACTGGGAAAATAGAAAGCAATTTAGGAAAAAATAAAGATTTAAACCATTATCTTTTAGCATATACCATGATGAGCTCCAAATAGATAATCAACTTTAATAAAAAAAAAAGGTAGCATTATTTAGAAGGAAAAAATGTCGAATGAAAGATGGGAAATTTTACTAATAGAGCTACAGAGATTGTTTTTAGCTAAATGAAGCATAAAAATGAGCAAAAAGGATAAAAGTTAATAAATTACATAAAATTTAAAGTTATTGCACAATCAAAATCAATGCAGCTAGAATAAGAGAAGCTGTCAAGAGTGAAAGCACTGTTAAATATTACAGATCATCCACAAATGTGAACTTATCTCTTAGTACTTAAATGTGAAATCCTTGTCTCATAATTAAGTGATTATACTTTTAGGGAAACTGAATTCTATCATTCCAGAATACTAAGGGAAGTTGCAGGTCAAGCACTGCTAAGCACTCTCTACTTCCTAGGGAGGTTGTAAAGAAATCTATACAAAAGTGAAATAATATTATCACTTTCAAGGGCTCTTCAAAAGCAGCATAGATAGTATACACAACAATCTTTAGTTCATCCCGTAGAAAAATATAAAACAAAGGAGTCACGACTGTCATCAAAGTTCCTCTCTCTGTTGAGTCCTACTTCCCCCAAAAGTCCTATCACCATTCTAATGTTGAGATTTCCCCATCAGGGCAACACACTTAGGATTACTATGGGGTCAAACCAACTGAATTTCATAGTCTCAATACCTCTCAGTAATGGACCAGATCCATTCCTCCACAACATGTCTTCAACTTTTGTAGCTCCTCTCTTCTAAAAACTCAACCTCTGTCCAGTTGCTGCCACTTTAAGGGTTATGTAATTTTCTTGTTTACTGGGAGAAAGTGGTTTTCCTTTGGTGAATCCTACATCTTTGAGCCAAGAGGTTCTAGAATTTTTCTCATTATTGACATCTCTAGGCCTGAGAGCCTTCCTGAAGAAGGTCCTTGGATAAGTAGGTTTTCCCTCCTCCTAAGATTCAAGTCTTCTCTCAAGCTATAGTCTCTTGCTCAGCTTTGCCTTTGAAATTTTTTATATTTACTTTACATTTAGGTCTTCTTATATATGACTACATTTCTCATTTTGCTTCTCTAGTCTCTAGACTCAAATTTATTGGGCAAATCCAAAGGTCCAGTTGTTATCTCTATTAGTCATGACTTCAATCAAGCATGAGATATCGATGAGTAATCAGTTTCACAGGACAATGATACTCCCACTTCCCCATAAGAGACATGGCAACTATCATTGAACTCAATGTGTTATCATTAGGAATGTCCACATTAATGGAAGACGGGTATTCAAAGTTCTAAACATGGTGTCAATGGGAATATTCGTATCTTTGAAGCATAAGAAGATATATTCAAAGATAAAACTTCCTCAATTTTGTTAAGTTGACCAGAAAAATACTCTTCCAACTTCAGAGTAAAAAACAATAACAAAAAAAAAAACCACTTAGCCCTCTGTCTAAAGAACTTCCATTTGTATCCTTGAAGTGCTTAATCCAAAGTTTCTTGAAGAAACCAAAGTATTATAAAAGAGTATTTGTGTTGTGTTTGCTCACAAAGTTCTAAGAATTAAACAATATAAGGTAGGTGGTGAAAGAAAACAGAATGAATGAGAAAAGCATCAGGGACTGATTAGCTAAGCCAGTCTCCTAGCTATTTTGAGAACACTTTATATTCATTCCAAAACCAAATTGTCAGTGGTTTCCTAATACCCAATGAGCAGCAGGTAGGTGGCTCAGTGGATGAAACATTAGGTTTGAAATCAGGAAAATGTATCTTCATGGATTCAAATCTGGCTTCAAACACTAACTAAATTGTGTGACCCTAGGCAAGTCACTTAACCCTGTCTGCTTCCCTTTTCTCCTTTATAAAGTGAGCTGGATAAGGAAATGGCAAGTCAGTCTAGTATCCCTGCCAAAGAGATTCCAACTGGGGTCACAGAGAGTCACACCCTACTGAAAAAAGACTGAACAACAAAAACTGTCCTCAGGATAAAATCTAAGACTGGTTTCAATGCTCTCTACCATTTTATTCAAACATTTCCCACTGCTTAGTAATGTATAACCCATTCCAATCAACTGGGGCTCTTCACTGACACCTCATACTCTGTGCTCATCTCTACTTCTCTGATTGGGCTCATGCTCCCCAAGGGGTCTTCCCCATTCTTTCTTCTCACTAATGGTAATAACAGAAATGTTATTACCCTTATGGTTTAGAAAGCACTTTACATAAACTATCTCATTCAGGTTTCACAACAATACTGTCAGATGAATGTTCTCTCCTCTCCCCTCATTTTATAGATGGAGAAACTGAGGCTGAAAATTTCAGTGACTTCCCCAAGATCACAGAGCTAGTAAGTGCCTGAATCAGGATTTGAACTCTGGTGCTCCTAAATCCAACACCAGCCCTTTGTCTACTGTGCCACCTAACTGCCTCATATTTATCCAAATTCTCTCCATTCTACAGAGTCCAGCTCCCATGTCATTTCCTTTATGAAACATTCTTCTGTGAACATTTCAGCCCACAGGGTTTCCTCTCATAGGACTGGACTGAGTTGTTTTTAGTGTATTCTAGTATTTTAGTGTTTAATCAAATCCTGCCGTCTACCATTAACTATTTCACATCTCAGGTATTATTTACTCTTCCATCAGACTGAATGACCTCTGAGGACCAGGTGAGGGTCTGATATTTCTTTTGTGTCTCCCAGTGTTTTGAACGATGCCATACACATAAGACATGGGAAATTCCTCCTCTTGTCCTTGATTCCTAGGAGAAAAGTGAGAAGATGAAATAGCAGAGAGTCAGTGAAGATCCTTTTGGTGCTCAGAGGACTGGTTTTCATTTAGTTTGTTGTACACTGCAGTTCTTTGTTCAAGAAAAAAATTAAAACAGATATTATAAGTGTAGTGGCAGCATCTCCCTTGCCGGAAGCCATGAAACTTACAGTACATGGGGTCGTTCTGGGCACTAAGTGAGCAAAACAAATATTTACTAAATTAATAGTGAGGCAATGGATAGAGTGGCAGCTCTTGAGTTAGGAAGATTCATCTTCCTGAGTTCAAATCTGGCCTCAGACACTTCCTAGCTATAGGAACCTGGTATTTGCCTCAATTTTGTCATCTGTAAACTCAGGTGGGGTCACAAAGAGTCAGACGTGCCGAAAATGAATAAACAACAAAAGTTAAGTTGGGATCTGGACTCATTTGAGGTTCTGACTCTGTGGATCCCTTAATAGCATCACAAATCTAGCACTAGAGAGGACTTTAGAGGTCATCTTGTCCAAATCTTTTAACATACACATAGACACAGAAGAAGTAAGTGATTTGCCAAAGGTCAGATAGATAGTAAATTATAGAGCTAGGATTCAAGCCTACACCCTCAAATCCAGCTTTTTTTCCCTTAGCAGTATGCTATCTCCAGCATATCCCAGTAGTGATACTTTTTAAAGATGATGATTATCAATATTCTCTCGCAGATAAGAATTTTTTCCATAATTTATACATTCTCACTAAATTAGAATATGCAGTCCTGAGCCTAGTTTAAATAAATGTTGGGTGTTTTTTTCTCCCCTAAGCCTTTATCTTCTTAGAACCAATAAGGAAGAAGAGCAGTAAATGTTGGGCAATTGGGATTAAGTGATTTACCCAGGGTCACACAGCTAGGAAGTGTCGGAGACAAGATTTGAACCCAAGACCTCCCATACCTAAGCCTGACTCTCAATTCACTGAGCCACCCAGCTACCTCCTAAATCCTTCTATTTGAAAGACCCGCTTCCTAGTTTTCTTGGGCCATATTTTGGTCCATTCCTAGTCTCCCTTATTCCCAACGGCCTCTTTTTAGTGACCCTTGCTAGGTCCAGAAGGCTAAGGTGGTAGTCATAACTGACAGAAATGTAGGAAGTTGGAACCAATGCACAAATGAATATGTGCTGGAAAATTGGAGAAACGGTGGGTAGTGAGTAGTGAGAGAAAGAGTCTTGTTTTTTTTCCTTCAATTCTCATCCCTTGCCTGACCTGTGTACTAAGAGACTACTCTGAAGGAAATTTTTTTTTCAAAACTTATATTCATGGGGCAGCCAAAATAAAATAGTAAGCACATTTTTTAAAATGCCAGAGAGGGATAAATGTAAACTAATTGGCATGATAAATGCATTAAATAGGAATAATCATAATACAGTGGCCCAAGAAAAGAACATTTCTTTTTTGGCAGCAAGAAAAGGAATGATGCCTCAGAAAACAAAATGATGAATTATCTTAAGTAATGCCTAGAATATGCACTGGGGTTTTTCACAGACCTAAATACTTCTTCAGGATGAGAAATATCCATTGTAGGAACTACCTCCTCCAACAGAGTAATAACACACCTATGACTAGTAGTTCAGTCCTAGGCAGTGACTCAGGCACTTAGAGATTAAGGGGAAATTTTGAACAAAGTTTTTCCTGAGAATGTATTTAAGAATGAAAAATGTCCAGAAAATAATAGCAACAAGAGAAATAACAAATCTAAATAATCAGGGAAAGGAAATTATCTCTTCAGAGTTAGCTAGTGAGGTAACTGAGTGACACAGTGCATAGAAAGCCAGGCCTGGAACAGGAAGACCACGGTTCAAATCAAGCCTCCCACACTTCCTAGCTGTGTGACCCTGGGTAAATCACTTAACCTCCAAATGCCTAGCCCTTACCTTTCTTCTACTTTGGAACTGATACTTAAAATTGACTCTAAGATGAAAGGTAAGAATTTTTTTTTAAAGATCTACCTAGTTCTATTACTCTTCATTAGAAATTAAGGAACCAACAAGTCAAGAATTTATTAAGCTCCTACTATATAATTAAATATGTAAAGACAAAAGTCAAATAGTTTCTGCCATCTGGTAGTTATATCTTAGTAAGAAGACAATGTATATAAACATATGGATTAAGTAGAAGAAAACCTGAAATCTTGCAAAGAAAGAACTAGCATCTGGGGGAGGACCAGGAAAAATCTCATGGAATTTAGTGCTTGAACTGACTCTTCAAGGAAGCCAGCAATTCCAAGAGAGCATTCTAGACCAACAGACAGACAATGGAAGGCTGGAAGAAGACACTGCCATGTGTGAAGAATAGCAAGTAGGTTAGTGTGGCTGGACCTTAGAGCACTTGAAGGGGTATAAGTGAAAGAGGTGAAAGAAAACTCTCTCTGATATTTCTAAAACTTTATTAAATGAAAAAGCAACCCACTGAAGTTCCCTAGCTGAAATTAACTAGCACCACCCCCAAACACACACACACACACACACACTCTGAATCTTCGCAGATTAGAAGTCCCCTCCTAGGCAAGGGATTGGTCCTTATATAGACCAATCCCATGCCCGGAAGTAGGGGGAGTGGCCCCTCCCTGCACAGGATTGTTCCATTCAAGACCAAGCCCACACCAGGAAGTAGGAAGGAGGAACCCCTGGAGCATGCTGGGGGATTCAGTTCCCTGGCCACAATATTTAAAAACCCACAATAGGTAAGAACTCTGGAAAAGTAGGATGGGGTCAAATTTTGTAGAGCATTAAATGTCAAACAGAGAACCAGAACATCAATTACATTTTATTTCCTTGTAGAAGTTGTTAATTCCAGAAATAACCTCAAGGAAACAAAAGCTATATGTTTATATATCACTTTCGTAAAAGTTATTAACCTTTAAAGTAAACCTAAATAAACAAAAGCTGTGTATGTATATATACAAATTTCTAATTTTTTACTTCTATTTTTCATTCTAAATTCCCTCCCTAACTATCCCCCTCCCCTACCTATAGAAATGACAAGAAATATACTTATGAAATCATGAAAAACATTCATTGTTTTTTAATCACCAAAATTATCTAACTCATTAGCACTAGCACACAAGCGTCCTGAAATGCCTTTGCCAAGAGGTCTCAAAGACACAATTGGAGCGCTCAGAAGGCGCCCTTTTCTGTTGGAATAAAAAGGATGGTCCATTTGGAAGGCTGCCTAGCAGCTATCATCCGTCACTTTGTTCTTGTTAGAATTTGTTATTTCATATCAAACTACTGATCCATCAGGGCTGATACTCTGCCTCCTATGTTTGAATGCTTTGGGGGGCAGAGTGGTTTGAGGGGAAGGGAGGGAAAGGGAAGGAAAAGACTTCAGCACATTTCTGACCAAACACACAATGTCATTTTTTAAAGAAAATTTTCTTGCTGGCTTTTTACTGCTCTACAAAGTACGACATTTGATCCCTCCACAAATGCTCTCACTCACCTATGACTACAAAGAGAGTTGGTCAAAACAAACAGAATGAAATTTCACATGAATAAGGGCAGAGGAGTACATCTGTCAGGGAAAATACAATTGCACAGACACAATATGGAGAAGAATCAGCTTGGTGCAAAAATAGGCAGGAGAGGCATAGTCAAGGGATTAGCTGAGTAACAAGCTGACTTTGAGACAGCAAGGTCCTTCTCTATAGTTTTAAAAGCCAAAAGAATATCAGGATGCAAATATAAAATCAAAAGGGAGAATAACCATAGCCAACATTTATATAGTACTTTGTGCTTACAAAACCTTATATACACAGTCTCATTCAATCCTGACAGCAGCATCCTTGTAAGATGGGCAGTATAAATCTTATTTGTCTCGTTCATCTAAATAACTGAAATGACTAGATGCTACAGTGGATAGAATGTTGGATTTAGAATCCAAAAGACTTATCTTTCTGAGTTCAAATCTGGCTTCGGACCCTTATTAGACATGTGACCCTGGGCAAATCACTTAACTGTTTGCCTCAATTTCCTCATCTGCAAAATGAGATGGAAAGTGAATTTTCCATCATAGTCATAAGAATAACTTAACCCTTTTTGTCTCCATTTCCTCATCTGTAAAATGAGCTGGAAAGTGAAAATGGCAAACCATTTCAATATCTTTGCCAAGAATACTCCAATTGGACACTTTCCACATCCCGAGAAAGAACTGTGGGAGTAGAAACACAGAAGAAAAACAACTGTTTGATCACATGGGTTGATGGGGATATGATTGGGGATGTAGACTCAAAATGAACATCCTAGTGCAAATATTAATATAGAAATAGGTCTTGATCAATGACACAAGTAAAACCCAGGGGAACCGCTCATTGACTATGGGAGGGGGATGGGAGGAAGAGAGGGAAAGAACATGAATCACATAACCATGGGAAAATATTCTTAACCAATTAATTAAATTTTTTCAAATAAAAATAGAATATTCTAATTGGGGTCACAAAGAGTCAGATGCAACTAAAGCAACTCAATAACAACAACAAAACTAAGGCTCAGAAGGATTAGGTGTTACTTGGCCCAAATTAGATAAGTGTCTCTTGGTAGGACTCAAATCCAAATTTTCTGATACTAGACATGTTGTTCCTTCCACTATACCTTGCTAACCCTCATGGAACCTACCCATTATACTCCTGCTAATTATACTCATGTATCTAACTCCCCTCCTCATGTTTTGGGGAACTACATCTCCCCCCAAGTTCATAGGAAGTCAGGAATTTCAAATATGGGTAGGATACGGTTGAAAACCAAGATCACAGAACTGGAGCAAGCAAAAGAAAATGAAGAGCTAGCAACAGGAATTCCTTCCAAAGTGGCTAGCTCATGTTGGTGATAGACATACTGAGCAGAAATGGCTTCAGGATACTTTCACCATTCTTAGCAGAAGATAAGAGGCATAGAGAGATGCAGTTAGAAACCAAGAGAAAGAGAAGAGGGAGAGCAGACCTGACCTAAGTGTGTGGAGCTCTATTGCCAGAGGAGCAATGAATGGGCTCTTCTGCTGTTTCAAGACAGAGAGAGTAGGAATGCTTTATAAGTCTTACTTCTTACTACAAACTAACACTGAACTATCAGATTCCTCTCCCGTTATATTGAAGCTATTAGAGATGGGGAAAGAGAATGAACTTGTAGCCTCCATTTCCTGGTGGTACAGGAGGTAATAGCCTTGAGTAATGGTTGGTAAGAGTTCGTTCTGCTCAGTTTCATTCCTTGCTCTCTTTCTATATTTTATTTTTAATAAAGCTTTTTTTTGCTTTTCTAGATGGTACAAGTTTTATTCTGGCTAGATCATAGGAGATTCATTGGAAATGGGGGCCCCAAACTGTAATTTGAGAGAAATAATTATCCCTTGACCACCATGGCCCTGACAGCAATCTTCAGGAGATCATGATAAGCAGCCCAAGTGTTATATTCAGTCATCTGGGTCCTAAGCTTACTAGAGAGACTAGAATTCAATGAAAGTTATACAAAGAGAATTTGGAAAGAATCCAAATGGCTAATTGGAAGAACATAGACATACAGCTGGAATAAACCTCACATGTCATTGAATCTTAGTCCCTAATTTTATAGATTGGGAAACTAAACCTCTGAGAAGTAAGCCGACTTATCTAAGTTTGACAAATAGCAAAAGGTTCAATTGATGTTTGAATCTAGGCCCTCTAACTCCAATTCTAAGGCTTATTCTACTATGCCATAATGTCTCTCAATAATACTGGGAAATAAATGTGAGGAAAGAATTAAAGAAGTGGGGTTATTTGGCCTGAAATTTAAAATCCCATTCAAGAATAGTCTTGGGGAATTTGATTATGTGTGGAACACATTTTTATTCATTTGAAATTCTTTCAATATTTTGTTTGGGGCAGCCAAATAAGGGTCGATAGCCACATTGACTTCAATAATATTGCCTCCTGTTTGAACAGGCTATTTCAGCTGAGTTGTTGCCAGTTAGAAATGCTCTTGTTTTTACTTACACATTTTCTGTAATTGTAGGGGGAAAAAAGGAACGGGCATTTTCCTGCTCTCTTTTGCTTCTTTATACATCAATAACTGCCCTTGAAAACCTTTCAAGGTCTCTTCTCAGAAGCCCTTTCTAATCGATCAACACATTATTGCACTCCTACTAGGTGCCAAGCACCTTGCTAGTTGGTTCAAGGAATATAAAAAAGAACAAAAAATAGACCAAGAAGAACAGGAATTCCAGACTAAGAAAGTACTTTCTTTTCTTGCTTTCAAGTCAGTCAAAATTTTTTTTCCTGAAAATTTATCACCCATTCAGGTCTAAACCCAGTCAGTAGCCCTGAATCCAACTACCTTCCCACTTCCAGTAACCTATTTGCTGTTACCCATTAACTCCTCTCCCTTCCTCTAGTGAGGATGGTAGTGGTTGGTTGTTCCAACCATGACCCAAATGTGCCAACTTTGCACAGCCTTCAGAATAGCCAGGTTAACCATCTTTAACTTGGATAATATATATTGGCATAGTGGAAGGAAACAATCAGTCCTCAGGAAATACATTTCCTCTAGCCAAAACCTTCTGCATAATAGCAGAGTATTCTACCACTAGATAGAAAGACCTAGCCAATTGACTCTCTCCATGCCTCAGCTTTCCTTGTTTCAGCTTCCTCCACACACTTTCTAATTACTCTTAAAATATAGCTTTTGTGGTGCACTCCACCTACATTCACACTAGCTCAGGAGTATTCCACCCACCCAGACCTGTCCCCTTCAGACCACCTTCAGAATGGCAAGGGGGCAAAAAATCCCAAGGGTACCCTTTCAGCATACACCTGACTGGGAAATGTTCCAGGGCTTAATGTGACCTAATAGCAAAAGCACTTATCTTTCCCCTTAAGAGGAAAACAGCAACTGGACCTGGATATTAAAAGATGTCATAAGATTTTAGCAGAGGACTTAGAACTCTTCTAATCTACCTCCTGCATTTTAGGAATAAGAAAACAGACCCTTAGCGTCTAAGTAGTGATTTTCCCAAGGTCACACCATTGGTAAAGATCATGCCCAGGATTCAAATCTAGATTTTTTGACAGTAAATCCAGGGGATTTTGCAACATATTTTTCTTTAGTCAATACCTCTTGAGGCAGCAGGGATACCAAGGATATCTGGGAGTTGTAGCTTTTCAGAGGAGAGATCAATGAATCTGAATTAGTCCTTGACACCCTTGATTATCCATTCACTTGGATGCCTCAGCTAGTTTAATCTCTTGGTCACCATGACATATCCACACATTTCATTTCATGTAATGAGTCACGGTGCTAGCATGTCTGCCTTCCTCCTGAGTTTCCAAGGTGCCTCTTTGCAACAGTAAACCAGTAGCTGGCAAAATCATTCACCAAACACTTATCTCTAAGAGCAAAGCTGAAAGAATATACATTTGGATTCCAATCAATTCATCTTCATCCCTACCTCCAGTCCTAAACCACTTTCTAAACCTATTATCCTCCATGAAAGTTGTCACAGTGGATAATAAATGAGAAATCTCATTGGATGATGAATCAATCAACAAACATACATTGAGCACCTCTGCTCAATATAGGTGCTTCTATGGTATATGGGAGGTGGTAGCTTATTAAGGTCTCTTCTCTTCCCCACTCCCAAATACATCTCCCATCTGAATCAGCCCTCAGACAGGATCTAGAGACTTAGAAGAGTACCCCATTCTCTCTCTGGTTGCTTTGCCTCTTAATCCAACACAATTTCCTTTAGGGATGCTGAATGAAGCTGTTTAACCCCACTATGTCCCAGACAGCTTCGCAGAATATCTGGAAAAGAAGGGATAACACAGCACTCTTTGCAGCCCTTAGTACCCCCTATGGAAGCAAGAGTTTTGATTCCTTTCTACAATTAGAGTTAGAAAACGTTCCAAGTATTACTGCTCTGTCTATTAAGAATTCTCTTTTATTGAATTATAATCGAGAATATTTGAATGCATAAAACATTACCAATTTTTACTATGGGCATTGCCCTACCCAAAAAGGTGTTAATTGTCTCTACATAAAACATTACATTTTGTGAAACAACATTACAGGGAGAACTTAGCTCCATAGGAGCAATATTACAAATGCAAAATATATTCCTAGGTCATCAAAATTCAGACTATAAAAGTTTAAATTGGGCCTTTATAGAGAACTAGGTCTATATAATCTTTAGATATTAAGTATTCCCTTGGCCACAAGGACCCAGCTCTACCCCTCCACATCTCAGAGACAAGAGATTCTCATTGATTAGGTTAGGTAGCTAACTCATGCACCCAATAGATAGTCTTCAAACTTGGAGATATCAGTAATAGTATCAGGATATGTCTCTATATGCTGTCTCCTTTCTTAAAATTTCTGAGTTCATTTCAAGGTTGTCTTTATATTCTCAGTTGTCCTTCCAAGAACCACAAAAACACAGCATGGAATATGAAATAATGAATGAAGTAAGGACTTGAACTTGATTTCCATTTTCCCCAGGGACCTATGAAGTCACTCCAGATATATGGCGTTACAAATAGGTTGACTCCCACCCCAAATGGAGAAAGAACTCAGGGACAGTATCTTCATAACCCCAGAGTACCAGTAAAGGACAAGCTGGAATTTGCTCCTCTATCATATTGGCAGGTAGGTGGTGCAGTGGACAGAGCATTTGACCTATCATCAGAAAGACTCAGCTTCTTGAGTTCAAATACAGTCTCAGACACTTACTGGCTATGTGACCCTGGGCTGGTCATTTAATCCTATTTTCCTCAGTTTCCTCAAATGCAAAATTAACTGGAGAAGGAAATGGCAAACCACCAGTCTCTTTGCCAAGAATCCCAAATGAGGTCACAAAGAATCAGACACAAGTGGACAACAATAATATGACTGAATTTTGTTGCTCTTCAGTTCTGATCTTGTATGACCCAATTTGATCCAAGAATTCATTCTCTTGGACCCAAATCTCTTCCATTACTCCACCACTGTCACTGTACTGTTACCAGATTGAATTCCTGAATTAGCCAAGAACTCTTCATTTTGGTACTGTTATAAGTAAGAAAGCAGATGAGGTGGGCCTGCAGGGAGATGCCGATGCAGAGAAAAGATTCTAGAATGTGGGGGAAAGAGTGTGAGACAGTTAACTGGGGTTGGAGCTGGGTCTTTTCTCTGCATCTGTATCTCCCTGCAGACCCACCTCATCTGCTCTCTTATTTATAACAGAGCAATATTCCTATCTACTGCCTCTGTAGCTGTCATCTACTTCCCAATGGTCCTGAGGTCTCTTCCGTTGCCACCTCCATCTTTACTGCCCTTCCACTCTCAGAATTTACAAGCTTTATGACTACTATCACCACTACCCCGAAGAGACATTATAACTCTTTCAGAATGAGATTACTCAGGCCAACATGCTTAAAAACTAATCAGCACATTTCTTGTGCCCTGGATGCTCTGGCTTACAGCCCTTTGCACATGGTAAACAAAAAGGTGACTCAAATCTCTAAAGGCTAAGACCTCTAAAGACCTGCTGGCCCACATTTCTCAGAGTTCCCCAGTCCTCACTGCTAACTACATCAGGTAACTGAATTCCATTCACTTCTTTCTAGTATCAAGGTACACTATGTGTTTTCCAGGCTTGTGCTAGAGTTGGTTCACACAATCTCACCAGAGTCATCTATTAAATTTTCAGTGTGAACATTTACATCTGGGAAATTGGCAATTGCTATATTAGGACTTAATTTATTGTTTTGTTTATTATAAACTTAGGAAAATAAGAAAGAAAATGTTAATAGTGCAAATGAACTTTAAAAATGCATCCTGCATTTTTGGCGTTAGTTGTTAAACATTTACCAGCACACACCTGCTATACCCCCTCTATGGGCCTGCTGATTCTTTTTGAGGTTAGTAAAAAAAAGACTTCTACTCACCTTTTTTTGATTTTTCAACTTCAACCACCAACCCCAGTAATGAATACCAAGACTGGCAAATTGTCCTGAATCTTAGATATGCTTCAAGATTATACTAGTAGCATTGGAGTGGGTGGGGTAGAGCTTCTATCCACCAATTGCAATCCTAAAATAATAGCAAATCCCCATGTTTCCATTATATTTCCTCCTCATTAAAAATTATATAGTTTCTGAAAATTATACTAGATGCAAATCTTACATAGAGGTATGCTAGTGTACCAAAGCTGCCCAGTAATTGCCTGTGTCTCCCTATATTGGGGATCTATCATTTGCATCTATCCATTGCATGTCCCAGACATATCAGTCTTCCTCTCTAGGTAACTGGACATTCCCCCTTAGGGAGTCATCATAAATGTCCAGAGTTTTCCACCTCTGTACAATTATGCCCCCTCAACCAGAGTCCATGATTCCCAGGGGTGATGGATCTCTCTTGCAGTGGAAAAAACACTGGATCTGGAGTCAAAAAAGAATTTGAATCCTATCTTTGCCATTTACTTCCTTTCTCACTTAATTCCAATCTTTTAGCCTCCCTGGGTCTTTTTCCTTATCTACAAAGTTAGAAGACTGAATGTCTAAATTCCTTTCTGACTCTAAATATGTGCTCATATGATTTTATGCCTATCCCAAAGAGAAGGACATCTCCCCTTCAATGATCCCACCAAGCCATCTTAGTCTATCTTCCCCTCTCTAGAAAGAGAGAAATCTTTGGAAAAATGAGTATCTGTTAATTATTTTTAATAATTTATTAAGCTCTCTAATTTTCACCAGAAATTGCCAAATAAGCTGAAAAACGTTTTTCAGCTTATTTTTCCAAAGATTTCTCTGAGGATTGAGAAAGCTCACAAAATGTCTCACATTGTCTTCCTTTCTGACATTGGTCTAGTACTTCACATCCTTCCAAAGAATCTATAGAAGGGCATTAATTTGGCACACACATTATGGTCCATAGGCATCCACAAAACTGATGTTCCAATGATTCGTAGCTACTCACCCCCAAAACAGAAATTGCCTGCACTAACACTCAGTTTTCAGGGCATTACTGTTTCAGCCAATCAGAAAACAGTGACATAGCAGACCCATGATGATGCAAGGGTATCACCTATACCTCTATAATCATACTTACCCTGTTCTTTGCAAGTGTCTGTCTCTTATGACAGGTGTCTGCCATGTCAGTGCTAACTGATCAATAGAGCAATTTTGCAATTTTTGTATTGTAGCTTATGCCATTCAGGCAGATCAATGGATCCTAGACCAATCTCATCTACTCAACACAAAGAAAAGCAATGTAATCTAGACCCAGAAAAATCAACATAACTTACTCATGCAAAGCAATGAATATAGATGACCTTATATATTCAAACAAAAAAGATCAAAACATCAGCCAAAATGCAGCTGATGTATGGAATGAGAATGAACAGGCTGGGTTCAGTCTTGGGGTTATCAATAATATTATATTCTAGGTGCTTCCATTCAGTCCCCAAACAGGTAATCAATCAGACTTAAACTCATTTCTGGAGCATTCAGGCCAATTTATCTACTAGCAAGTAATGGACATTTTGGAGATGAATATATTTTTATAAAACAACTAAGGACATAAATTACCCCCAGATAGAACTCCAGTAGCAAAGAACAAATTCACAACATCAATAGGGAAGTTCCTTCAAAGTTGGAGGTTCTTCCTCTTATCTAATCTCTACCCATAAACTTCTATTTACCCATACAATTCAACCTGGATTCTGCAGATTCCTACAGATCTGTCTTTAGCTGAAGAAGTCTTGACTACCTTTAATTCTCTGAAGCTGCTCTGAAACTGTCAATGTCATTTCAGCTCCTTCCTTGAAGATTCCAGCTCAACTTCTACTCCAGACACAGCTACCACTATGCTTCTGAAAATTCCTTTCTTCATTTCCTGGGTTTTTAATTCCCAGTCACCACTGGAAGGTGATTTCTGCCATGTACCTTAGGACCAAGGAATTCTAGGCCTTTTCTCTATCATCTAAAATTGCATTCATGTCTATGTCTATATGGTTCCAGAAATATAGGACAAAATGGTTCTCTTCAAATTTCATTATCAATACACTTTTAAACTTTCCCCCAGATAGGAAGAGAAGAAAAAGAAAGGAAGGAAAATGGAAGGGGGAAGCCTAAAAAAAAGTCTTACTGTAGATGATAGAATTTTACCTTGGACTTGAGAAAAGATAAGAAACAAAAATGAAGAAGGAGAGCATTCCAGGTATGGAAGACAATCACTGTAAATTCCCAGAATTGTGAAGAATCTCTTGTTCAAGGAACAAGAATATCAGCATTACTGGATCACAGAATATGATACAGAATATGATGGATGGGGTGTGGGGAGCAGGGATGAGGGTAGAAGGGAAAGGAGGTTCAGAAAGAGTACAAAGTGTAAGGCAAGAAAGTTAGAAGGGGGTCCAGGTTATGAAATTCTTTTAACTCCATACAAGAGTCAGTAGAATTTATTGAGTAGGGGGGATTCAATTTATTTAATTCCAGGAGACAGAATCAAGACCAATGGGCAGAATCTATTTAGTCTTTTCAGGAAAAATTCCCTAATTATTAGAACTGTCCAAAAAAGAAATTGACTACCTTTAGAAGAAGTCAATTTTCCCTCCTTGGAGTTCTTCAAGAAGAAACTAAACAACCATTTCTCAGGTATGTAGTGTGATAGGGATTCCTTTCTGTTCCTCTGTGAGTTGGATTAGATAGTCTCTGAAGTCTCTTCCAACTCTCAAAATTCTCATATTCTGTGACTTAGGACCATCTGAAAAATGGAATGACCTCTATCTTAAAAAGTAGTAATAATGGGAGAATAAGGCAAAGCAATGGTATAGAAAGAAGTTCTAGTCAAACCCACCGCTCTACTGTCCTCTCCAACTCTGACATTCTCTGATTCTGTGAAGATCTAGGGTTCCTTTCCCAGAACAAAGGATTAAGGGAATGGATTCTAAAAGGACTATAAATCCCACACTTCAGCTGAAGGGACTCCATTGATCAGAGACCAAGGACTAATCCACCGTTTAACCTAGAGGGAACTGGGCTGGCTGATTCTGAGAACAAGTCAGAGTAGAAGTGAGGTGTCTGCCCAAAAGAAAAAGGGGGAAACAACTAAGGAAAAATGGGATTGATTTCCTACATATCAGAAAGGACAGCAGGACTAAATGATAACTTTATAATCTACCCTTTAACCAGTTATTGGAAATTATGTTTTCCAACTTCACATTACAGGTGCCTGTGACATTCTGCATTTTTCACCTGGGAAGAGGCCACTTCCCATTTCTTCTCCCATTTACCCCTATTCATGCATCACACTATAGCAATATATTTTATCCCCTTAAGAGACTTCATAATGTATTGGTTTCTTTTATCTGGAAACTAGCAATCTCACCAAAGTGGGAGTCATTTTCCTTGCAAGACTCGGAGAAATAAACGGCTTGAAGAGTCTCTCCAAAGCAAGAGGGAATTAACTGCACAATCACTAAATCACATGACTCCTAAGAGCCACAGCTTGCTTTCAGAACGGATTGGTGGAGTGGGTCTCTGGAGTCCTGGAATTCTCCCTCCTCTCCTAGCCCAACATTTCTCTTGATATTCCAGCAAATGAATAGATTTTCCCTGCCCTTCCCTCTCCCCTCCCAGAAATGCTTAACCAACTGAATATCCCTGAAAAATATTGCTACTAAACAGAACACACTATGGAGAATTTTGAACTTTTTTGTAACATGAATTCCCTTGGAAGTGGGTTAAAGTCTATGAATTCCATCTCTGAATAATGTTTTTAGATGGATAAAATGCATAACAATTATAATGAAATGCAGTTATCAAATATGTGTGTACATATACATTGAATATGAATGTACATATGTATTAGGTGGTTAAATGGATAGAGAAGTGGGCCTGGAGTCAGGAAGACTTGAGTTCAAATCAGACCTCAGCTGGGTAGTCCTAGGCAAGTCATTTGATCTCAGATTGCCTGATAGAAGTATCCACTAGATCCACTGGAGAAGAAAATAGTAAACCACTCCAGTATTTTCTCCAAGAAAACCCTATGGATGGCTATGGTCCACAAGGTCACAAAGAATCAGACACGACTAAATGACTGAACAACGAAAATATATATGTAGGGGGCAGCTGGGTAGCTCAGTGGATTGATGGTCAGTCCTAGATACAGGAGATCTTGGGTTCCAATCTGACCTCAGACTACTTTCTAGCTTTATGACTCTGGGCAAGTCACTTAACCCCCACTGCCTAGCCTTTACTGCTCTTCTGCCTTGGAACCAATATACAAAATGAAACAAAATATAAGGGTTTTAACTAAAAATGCATATACATACATATGTGTATATATATTTATATGTATATGTTTATGTATGTGTGTATGTTCTTTGGTCCTCAGGTTAAAAACCCCTGTAACTACATATATTTTGATAGAATCAGTATGGTGTAATGGAATGACTATTTACTTCAAGTCCCAGGAACTGAGTTCAAATTCTAGTTCTTCCAATTAAGTCCTGTGTAAACTTGAGTTTATATCTTTGGCCAGATTTTCTTGTCTGAAAAATAAGAGGGTTAGATTAGATCTCTGAAGTCTTTTCAAGCTCTATAATGCCCTAATTTTCTCTATTCCCTAAAACACCTCCTGGTTCCTTCACAGTTAAATCCAAGAACAAAACAAAAACCCTGGCTGGGCAAGACGACTCTGTAGACTGTAAAACCACCAAGTCATTTGTCATGCCGCTTAATTCTGCCATAAAATGCTAATCAGCCTTTCAGTCACGTTGCTCTTGCACCATATCTTTTTATGAGAACATTAACATGGTTGTTAGGGAGAGGAGACCCTTATGGACACACACATACACACACAATTAGCATTTGTGTGTGTGTGTGTGTGTGTGTGTGTGTGTAAATAGAGAGAGATACAGAGTCAGAGGGTCAGAGAGACAGAAAGGGAAAGGAGAAAGACAAACTTCTAGCTGAAGAATGAGCTCTCCAAGGTCCTGGATTTTGTCTTTATGTCTTTACCTAAGCCTTGTTTCTTACTTGGTGTTTGTGTTGCCTTCCTCACATGAAGTATGACATCATGCTAGGACAGTGGCATTACTCTTGGCCAGGTTGCTGTGGTGGGATGGGTTATACATCTTTCCTTCCTTTCTCTGCATGGGCTGGGCAAAGTTTCCTGTGTTGAGTCACATGAAACCACAGGCTCCACTTCTGTCAGTGCTCTTTTATCAATCCCATTAAGTTTCAGTTTTCTAAAGGTCTACCCGTCGGAAGGCATTAGTTTCCCCAAGCCAATGTGAGGCCCACACATGGGTATCATGGCTGTATGTGGAAGCCTAATGACATTACTAAGCCCTCACCCTCAGGATACAACATCAGCAGACTTCACAGATCAGGGCATTTGGCTTGTTGAGGTGGGGACAATGGTTTTATAAAAGCAGCATCAGCCTCCCACATTCACGAGCAACACAACATCCATCATCCCATTATTCACTTTGCTCTGATGATTCATGAGCCTGGGGTTTGTTCTGTCTTCAGTCCTTGCTGCCCGAATCCAAGAAAAGAATTGTTACAATTGAGAATGACCAATTTTCCATCTGGGATTGTATGATCAGGATGAAGTTTGTTGGAAGGCACTTAAGAGGTCAACCCATACCTACACAGGAAAACCTTATGCACCATTACTGATCAGTGGTCATCTGGTTTCTGCTTAAATACTTCTAGGGGAAAAAGAAAGGAATAGCAGAGCTCACTACCTGCAGAGATAACACATTTGGACAGCTTTCATTATTAGGAAGTTTTTCTTTATTGTCAGTCAATATATACTCTGCACTCATCACCCTTAATTCTACTCTCTGGGGAAAACAAAAAGAGCCCAATCTCTCTTCCATGTGACAAACCCTTTAAAAACTCAAAACTTGAGGGGCAGCAGGATGGCTCAGTGAATTGAGAGCCAGGATTAGAGATGGGAGGTCCAGGGTTCAAATTTGACCTGAGACACTTCCTAGCTGTATGGCCCTGAGCAAGTCATTTAACCCCCATTGCCTAGCCCTTACCACTCTTCTGCCTTGGAACCAATACATAGTATTGATTCTAAGATGGAAGATAAAGATTTTTATAAAAACTCAAAACTTGTTATCACATCTCATCCTCATCCTTTCCCACTTGCCCAACCCTCACCTGGTCTTCTATTCTTCATATTAAAACAGGTAATTATGAAAGGGGAAGCAGGAAATTGGTATAATCCAATGTCCATGATGTTTGTAATATTTTAATATCTTTCCTTCTTGATTCTGGCAAGGCAATATCAGGTAAGACAGTTCATGTACCCTCCCTATCTCCATAGTCAGACACTGCATGCCTCCTTAATATCAACATAGAAAGCTCACAGCCCTTTTTATATGCTTCATCCTGAAATTCAACTAAAAATGGTAAACTCTAATTTTTACATTTATGTTTGGTATCATATAGAGTTCATAGGATCATGGATCACAGAAGAGAGCTTAAAAGCTATCAAGTTTAAACACTTCATTTTACAGATGAAGGAAATGAGATTCAGAGAGACTTCCTTAGGATTACACAAATAAAAAGTGACAGAGACAAGATTTGAATATAGGTTTCTGATCCTAGATTTAGTGCTTTCTACCATACTGCCATTTTGATGTGCTAAGGTGGGTAGAGGGTTGAATTTGGAATTGGGAAGATCAGCAAGATCTGAACTTGAATTTTTCTTATGATTACTAGCTGTGTGACCCTGAGCAAGTCATTGAACCTCTCTATCTCATTTCTTCATTTGTAAAAAGAAAATAATAATATCTATAATATGCTCATAAAATAATAATTCTAGTGCTAGAAGGGAACTAAGAAGCCATCTGGTCCAACATTTCATTTTGCAAGCAAGGAAACGCAGTTCAGAGAGGTTTAAGTGAATTGCCCAAGGTCACACAGCTAGTCAGTGTCAGACAGGACTGTTGAAGAGCTGGAGGAGAATAATGTGTATAAATCACTTTGCAAAATTTAAAGCTATGCCATTATTATTATTATGTAGATGTAACAGAGACTCAAAGCCAATTAGCAAAAGACTCTCTTGTTACTATTGGAGATTGATTACTCAAAACCCTGCATGAAGTACATAGTTGGCGAAGGTTTGGGAGAAGAGAAATTCTGGTCTAACTTTTAGAGAGAAGACATAGGTTCCAGATTCTCTTTAAGAAGTCCCTGAAAGGAGAGAAAAACTCTGGAAAGAAACCAACATGATTGATTAAGAGGCTGACTACTCTACAAATTGACTTCTTTCTCTCTCTTTCTCAGTCTTTCTCTCCCTTCAGGGAATTCATCTTTAAAAGAATCTGGAACCCAGGCTTTTTCTCTCAAAGCTAAGAACCAGAAAGTCAAAATTTCTCTTCTTCCAAGCACTCACCAACTCTGTCCTCCTGCATGTGGAACTTTCAGTAATCAATCTCCACCAGTGAAGAAAGTCATTTAAAAGTTGGCTTTGAGCTCCTAGTTATACAGACAAAATATTCAGTTGCTTGACTGAATGCTTGTGTTTCCCATTTGGATGTTCAGAGGTAATGCAAAACTCCACTAAATAGCCTATCCCCTTTACAAATATCAGGGTCTTCGCAGAGCAAAGGATCCCAGCCAGGCAGTTGTATTCCAGTGGTTGGCCACCAAATTGGGAAGGTCAGCTTAGAATCCTTCAATACATGATCCATTTATCAAAACAACCCTTCCTGTGTAATGGCTCAGAGATAATTCCCATGCCAAAAGAACCAAGGACACAGATCTTCGACAAATGACTAGTGGCAACATGGACTTCCTTCCATTTAAAAAACAACATCCCCTGCCTTACCTCATCAGGAATTATAAGATTTCATAGAAATCAGAAAACACTTCATCAGGAAACCATTGGCAACATCTGTCATAGAAAACACACATGAGAAGTCACTGAAAATTATGCCATTTAAAGGGAGCATCCCGCAGCAATAACATCACAAATTATATCAATAAAAAAAAATGTCCTCACACACACAAAAAATAGCCCACCAAATAGAAGAGCTACTGTCCTTGCACAGAAAGTCAAAGAAAAAAAGGAAAATGTAATCTCAACCCCTAGCTCCATCCCCCTACTCCAAAAGTCCTCATTCACTAGCTGGCATTCTCTTCACTTAGAGCCAGCTGGAATAGAAATTATTTCACATATAATGTTTGAATGAATTTTTTAAATTCCTTTTTTATAATCAATTCTCTTCCATTTCCTATTCACCATCTTTCTCTCAGTATGCAAACCCGGATTCTCCTTTTCTTCTCTCAGCTTCCTTTTTGTGAATACTCATTAACTCCTCACAAAGGGTGATGCCTTGCAGATCCAGAGCTGGCATTATCTCTTGGTCCTGACCTGTGTTAGGCAGAGGGCGATTAGCATCAGTAATAATAATGGCATAAGGATGCAGCAGACAGCTTAGCACAGACAGTCTGATAAGTACCCAGGTAAGCCAAGCCAATCTAACAGGAAGGAACTGCTCCATTCCTTGAGGTTCTGTTTCAGAAAATGGGATGCTTCTGTGGTAGGTCAGTATAACCTGAACTGAACTTGTCAAAGGGCCATTCATCCTTTTTATTGTTTCCTTGTGACAAAGCCACTATTTGTGTGAACTCTGAGAAATCTCAAAAAAGTAGATTCCCTTATAAAATTTCTAGTACTTCCTTTTAGACAAGGGAGAAATACAATCCTAAATGGAAACCTGTCTTATTCTATATTGCAGCAATTCTGTTCCTGGAAACAGCAGTAGCAAATAAAGGGAAATGATGAAACATTATCTAAATTTCAAGTTGAAAAAAGATTCAATATGAGTTTGACCTAGCTCTGATTATATTCACCATGGTACAAGCAATAAGTAAAATTGTTCAGGTATACATGTACAAAAGTGAATTTTTAATTACAACATTTTTCACATCAAAGATGAGTGGAGACTCATCTACCCATTCCTCACAAAAGATAGATCTCTCCAAAAATATGGAGTTTTAGAATTTAACTCAGGAGTGTGTGGGCTGAGTGCATGACCCAACAGTGAAAACAATAGATAGAACACATTAATGTGGGATAGATAAAAATTAACATAATGATAAAAGATTATAGAGCTGGTGATCAGGAGCTAATACAAATTAAATTGGACCTGCTCATAGTCATAGGTACACTAGAAAAGAGTATGGGATTTAAAGTCCTAGGCTATGGGTTCAAATCCCACCTCTGTCATTTACTACTTCTGGGATCTTGGAAGCCACTGAACATCATTGGACCTTGGGTTCTTCAGTGATAAAATGAAGGGAGTGAACTAGATGGGCTTTAAGGTCTCTTCTAGCTACAAGTCTGCAAACATATTACATTCAAAATCAGAAAATGTTAGAGCTAGAAGGATCATAGAGATCATCCAGTACAAAGAGGAAAAAGAAAGAAGCAGAAACTGTCTAAATAGTTATCTCTGAAATTGTGGGATCCACAACACCAATTATACCTGTCCAACCCCCTTCAGCATTCTGAATCTCCTGTCTGATTCTACCAGCCCAAGATAACTCAATGGATACAATGCTGGGCTAAGAGTCAGGAAGACTAGAGTTTAAATCCAGAATCGGATACTTACTACTAGCTGTGTGACCTTGGGCAAAGTACTTTATTTCAGACTGCCCCGGTTTCTTTTTTTTTTTTTTGAAATTTTTTATTTAATGAATTGATTTAGAATATTTTTCTGTGGTTACATGATTCATGTTCTTCCCTTCCCCTCCTCCATTCCCCTCCCATAGCCAACAAGCAGTTCAACTGGGTTTTGCATGTGTCATTGATCAAGACCTATTTCCATATTATTAATATTTGCACTAGAGTGATCATTTAAGTTCTATATCCCCAACCCTATCCCCATTGACCCATGTGTTCAAACAGTTGTTTTTCTTCTGTGTTTCTACTCCCACAGTTCTTTCTCTGGATGTGGATAGTATCTTTCTCATGAGTCTCTCAGAATTGTCCTGGATCACTGCATTGCTGCTAGTAGAGAAGTCCGTTACATTCAATTGTGCCACAGTGTATCAGTCTCTGTGTACAATGTTCTCCTGGTACTGCTCCTTTTGCTCTGCATCAATTCCTGGAGCTCTTTCCAGTTCACATGGAATTCCTCCAGTTTATTATTCCTTTGAGCACAATAGTATTCCATCACCAACAGGTACCACAATTTATTCAACCATTCCCCAATTGAAGGGCATCCCCTCATTTTCCAATTTTTGGCCACCACAAAGAGCGCAGCTATGAATATTCTTGTACAAGTCTTTTTCCTTATGATCTCTTTGGGGTACAAACCCAGCAGTGCTATGGCTGGATCAAAGGCCAGACAGTCTTTTAAAGCCCTTTTGCCCCAGTTTCTTTAAGAGTAAAATGGAGATACTAATGCCTACCTTTCAGGATTCTTGTGAAAGTCAAAAAGCAAAGTGCTTAGCGCAATGCTTGGCACATAGTAAATAATATATGTGTTAATTAATATTATTATTGTTTTATCTAGTGGGAAGTAAAAATAACAAAGAAATGTGTGGGGGTGATTACACAGGGTGAACTGTCATGTGCAACCCAATAACCAAGGGTATGTTTTACTAAAATGATAAAGTAGAATGGTGGATAGAGGTTAATAATCACAATTAGGCAGATAATTGCACGTAGGAGTATTAGAAAAGTAATTTTCTAGACAAGAAACATAGTGATGTGGTGGAGAAAACACCATTCCAAAAGTGAGAAACAGAGATTCAACTCCCAGTCCCAATTTTTCTGACCTTAGGAGTGGCCCAAGGATGATACGCCCATTACCTCCAGATTCAAGAGCAAGTCATTTAATTTATTAGAACCTCAGTTTTGTTAACAAAACATGAGATAATTATATTTATAAGTATATCTCACAGGTGAGGAAATCACTTGGTAAGCTTTAAAGTATATAAATATGCACTGACACTACAATATAAATATAAGTATATAAATATGTGCTGCCGCTACAATTGAACTTCTTCAATATTATCCACAACAGTGTTTTCACTGCTGAAAGTATTATTTTCTAAGGTGACTGTAACCTACTTGGTGGAAAAATGATCATAATAATATTTAAGTGCCTGCTATGTGCTTGGCACTAGGCTAAGTGCCTTACAAATATGTCACTTCATCTTCACAGCAACCCTATGAGTTAGGTGTTATTGAAGAAACTGAGGCAAACAGAGGTTGCACTACTAATGTCAAAAGCCAGATTTGAATCTAGCTCCTCCTCACTTCAAGCCCCGGATTCTATTTACTGCCCTATCTAGTTTGTAAGTTGTTATGCCTTGTATTATTACCTTGTCAGCAACTCTTTGGTTCTGAAGCTTTCTGATCCTAGTACAAGTGGTCTCAGATGATAGATCTAAGCCATCCTTGAATCAATCCTTCAAGTCATTCGGGATGGGCTGGACTTTCCAGAAATTACCCCCCCCAAAAAAATTATACATTATATATATATATATATATATATATATTCAACTATGCCCAAAGGGTGCTAAAGGACTGTCTGCCCTTTGATCCAGCCATAGCACTGCTGGGTTTGCACCCCAAAGAGATAATAAGGAAAAAGACATGTACAAGAATATTCATAGCTGTGCTCTTTGTGGTGGCCAAAAATTAGAAAATGAGGGGATGCCCTTCAATTGGGGAATGGCTGAACAAACTGTGGTATATGTTGGTGATGGAATACTATTGTGCTCAAAGGAATAATAAATTGGAGGAATTCCATGTGAACTGGAATGACCTCCAGGAATGGATGCAGAGTGAAAGGAGCAGAACCAGGAGAACATTATACACAGAGACTGATACACTGTGGTACAATCGAATGTAATGAACTTCTCCATTGGTGGCAATGCAGTGATTCCTTACAACTTGTAAGGATCTACAAGAAAGAACACTATCCACATCCAGAGGAAAAACTGTGGGAGTAGAAACACAGAAGAAAAATAACTGCTTGATCACATGGGTCAAGGGGATATGATTGAGGATATAGACTCTAAAGGATCACCCTAGTGCAAATATTAATAATATGAAAATAGGTCTTGATCATTGACACATGTAAAACCCAGTGGAATTGCACATCGGTTACAAGAGCAGAGTAAGGGGAGGGGAGGGAAAGAACATGAATCATGTAACCATGGAAAAATATTCTAAATTAACTAATTAAATAAAATTTTCCAAAAATCTAAATAAATAATAAATTTATGCCTTCAAGAACCCAGAGATGCCTTCATCCTACCCTAAGGCATCAGAGCAGGGCTTTCATGGATGTCTATTATACTTATTATAACTAATGCTCAAGAAATAATTGTTGGCTTGAATTGTTGGCATGTAGGTACAGAATCTCAAAGTGTGGGTGTCATATGTCACCATTCTAAGAACCTAACCAATCTTGTGTCAAGAAAACCAGTCCACTCAAACTGAACACTGTGAAGTTATAAAGACCAAGCTTGCCACCAAAGAAAAAATATGTTTCTTTGCCAAGGTGGAGACTATGGGTCTAGAACACTGTCTATGATGTCAGACACTTCCTATATATTGGTTAGTTTCACTGAACTTTTGCTTTTTTTTCTACTTTTGCATTTGTTATAAGGGGTCTGGAGAAAGGAGCCAAAAGAGAAATACATCAGGAATGGGAGTAAAAATATTTTTTAAGATTATTGGGGGGTTTTTTAAGGGAACAAAACTGGGCAAGAAAGTGAAGCCCAACTATAAAGGCAAGCATAAGCACCCAAGGTTCAAGCTAGGCACTATGGAAAAGTAAGGAAAAGACAATGGACAAGGAATCCTGGGACTGTTTCAGGCATCTGCCATACTAACATACAGAACAATTGCATAACTGGGTGTGACTGTTTATCTCCAAGAAGTTACTGTCTGCCCTTTGTCCTGTTCTTAAGCACCCTTCCAAGTTTAGGTGAATGAGGACTGGCAGGCATGTGTTGCTACTCCCCAGAGCAAAACCCGTGCCCAGTGAATGCCGTGTAGGGAAAGAGCGAATGTCCCCAGGGGAGTCCTCACACTGTTAACTCATGTGAACAAGCTGCCTATAAGACTGACATTGCAAATTGACAGCAGTGACCCTGAACTTCCAATCATGTGAATCAAGCCATCACAGGGGGAAGACCAGGCAAGCCTGCTAATTGCCTAGAACAAAACTGCCCTTGCTTCATTACTCTTGGCATAAAGAGGATTTCCAAAGCTGAGATTTACCACGCAGCTCTTTCCGGTAGTGTATCCCCTGATTCACACAAAATCAGGCAACCCCCTTCTCCATCCTCTTCTCTCCACTCACCACCCTCTCAAAAATCAATCAGGTTTTTCTCTAACCTTTTATATTGTGGGCACCTAGATGGTACGATGGATGGAACACCAGTCTAAAGACAAGAAGACTCCTCTTCCTGAGTTCAAATACAGCCTCAGACACTTATTATTTAAGTGTCCCTAGACAAGTCATTTAACTCTGTTTGCCTCACTTTCCTCATCTATTAAAAAATGAGTTGGAGAAGAAAATGGTAAAGCACTCCAGTATCTTTAACAAGAAAACCTCAAATGGTATCATGAAGAATTAAACAAAACTCAACTCTTTTATATTTATTAAATGAAGACTTGGGCTCAAACCTAAATTCCTGCATTATCTAGTTATGTGACATTAGGCATATTACTTAATCTTTCTAATCTAATCTCAGTTTCTTCACCTGTAAAATGAGGGTAATCATATTTTCATACCTATCTCACAAATTGCAAGGAAATTCGAAATTATCTCATTCTTCTCATGTTTTATGGAAACAGTTCTAGGGCAAAGTCACTATCCTGCCACCATTCTTTTATATATAGTGCTCTATGAACCACTGAACAGAGGTATGACAATTGATTTTTGTAATTAGCCTCATTATTCTTGTTAATAATGATAATGATAATAATGGAATTTATATAGCACTTTGAAGTTTTATAAAGCACTTTACAAATATCTCATCTGATTCTTCACAACAACCCTGAGTTAATTGCAATTATAACTCCAGTTTTACAGATGAGGAAATTGAGGCTGAGAGATTAGATGACTTGTTTGGGGTCACACAGTTAATAAGTGTCTGAGGCAGGATTACGAACTTGAGTCTTCTCAACTCCAAGTTCAATCTTTTATCCATTGTGCCACCTTTCTACCAATATTATTAGTACTGGGATATAAATACAACTTCTATAAGAACAACAAAAACAACAACGATAATAACATTTTTATAGTGCCTGCTATGTGCCAGACACTATGCTAAGCACTTTATCTTTATATAGTTCGTCAAGCTGATCCTCCCAACAATCCTAGGAGGTAAGAGCTATTATCATCCCCATTTTACAGTTGAAGAAACTAAGGCCATCAGAGGTTAAGTGACTTCCCCAGGGTGTCACAACTGATCAGTGTGTGAGATCAGATTTGAATTCAGATCTTTCCTCCTCCAGATTCAACACTCTATGCACTGAGCCTCTTAGCTCACTGAAATATCCTTGTAAGAACAGTAGTGATGACACAAACCTTATCCTGTTCCCAATGAATTTTTACCCCTGGTAGAACTCTAGATTTTGGAAGTTTTCATCCCATATAGCAAAGATATTGCGTATTTTCTATAATGTTATCTATTAAAAAACATTGTTCTCAAGATTTTATGGATCAGTGTCATATCTGGGTAATTGTTGGCAACAGTTTGGTCTATGATAATGGTCTAGTTACAGGAGAGTTTATTGGATGAGTTTTCCAGGATATTTTGAGATCTGTATCTGCAGCATGAGGATTTTGTGGTCTGTCCATTTATGAAATATAGTGATGTGTAATTCTAGCCACCAGATCATATCTTCTTAGGTATTTGGGAAGTGATAAATGTTTACAGCCTGCAGTGACGTGATGCACAATTTCTACTAATTCCTTGCATGATCTGCATTGATCACTAAGTCCTAGTTCCATAAAAGAACTCATTTCTTTAATTTAATTTCTACTTTAAATATCACTGACCCAGGCCTGAATGGTTATTACCCATTCTTCCATTTTTATTAACAAATTCTCATGACTATCCATTTGTTCAATTCTTTGTCAACCTATTGCTGGTTCAGTTCATGGGACTGTTACCCCCATCAAAAGGAAAACCTTTGCATCTTTGATATTTTATTGGTTCCATTCAAAAGTAAACTACTGTCAGTTTTGTTTTTTAGTCATTTTAGTCATGTCTGACTCTTCTTGACCCCATTTAGAGTTTTCCTGGCAAAGATATTGCAGTAGTTTACCATTTCCTTCTTCAACTCATTTTACAAATAAAGAAACTGAGGTAAATAGGGTTAGGTGACTTGCCCAGGGTCACACAGCTGGTAAGTGCTTAGGTCAGATTTCTCCTCAAAAAGAGGAGTCTTCCTAATTCCAGGTCTAGCATTCTATCCATTGTACCACCTAGCTATCTGTACTCTCAGTTAGAAAAACAAATCTAAAGGACAGGACATATGCTCTGCCATGACTATTGCTTTAGTGAAGTGACACCTGCTGGGTCCAGAAGCATTTCTCTGGGTGAGTTATCTATTTATGATGTACTCTAAGAATGTCCATCAATTGTCTTCCTCCTTTTTGACAAAATGCTATTCTTTCTAGATCTGCCTCAGGTATATGGGACTGGTATTTCATTGATATTGCTTGAGTTTTTGTTAGGATATCTTCCAAATCTATTATGTCCATTTTGTGACCCTGAAAGTTTTCCTGGCTTGTCATGAGTATTATAATAATAATTATTACAATAATATCATTTGTAAGGGAACTTTAAGATATGAAGAAGATACATTATTTCATTTGATCCTCACAACAACTCTGGGGGGGTAGATTCTATTATTATCCCCATTTTGCAGATGAGGAAACTGAGGCTAGCTATGACTTTCACAGAGTCCTAGTAACAAGTATCTACTTCTGCAATATTTAGAGTTGTATTTTGAGTAAGCTCTGGAAAAGGAGTTCAAACACACATCTTTTGATTCAAAATCCAAAAGTCTTTCTTGTTTCTTGTCAAATTGCTAATTTGTCTTTCCTCTCCTTTAAAAAATATTTTTTAATTTTAAATTTTGTATTAATTTTTTAATTTTATTTTTAAAAGCACAATCATTTACTACATTTTTAAAATAGAGTCATTGAACCTTCCCTTGTAACAAAGACCATCAGTTAACAAAACAGATCGACCAAGTAGCAAAGCTGGATAACATTAGGATAACCTAACTGGCAGTCCCCATACTTCTTTGGAGACGAGGCTTTTGCATTCTATATTTTGTCCTCCTAGGATGCTTCCTTGTAATTATTCTGAGGTTAGCTATCTTCTTGTGTTCTCATTTACATTATTGTAATCATTCAATGCTCTTTCTATATTTATTTCTCTGTGGAGATCCTGAATCACACCAGAATTGTTAGAATGCCTCACTGAGGCTCCAAGCTCCTAGAGAAATATGACTTTGCAACTCTACATACATCATTTCCTTTGCAAATGCCCCATTTTCTCATAGAAGGTGGCAAATATTAATTAACAATAATAACAGTAACAACATTAATAACCAAGTCAAAGTCCACCCATTGCCCATGTTGTGAGAAGGGGGAGGACAATGACAATTAAAAGAGACACGACAGCTAGCGTTATATGCAGTGGGGACTTTATTTGCCCTGAGATTGTTAACAGAAATTGTGAGGACATGGCAGGAACCCTTAGAGACTGGCAAATTGGGCTCCAGTGACCCCACTAATTTGATCATTCCTATCAGCATGATATAGCTGTTCTTCAGAGTCAAAGAAGTAGACAGAATGGCACAGGATTGTAGGCAAGCCCTCCCCAAAACCATCCTGACAATTACTTTTACACGACGGAAAACAGAAGATGGCAGAAAGAACGACACACTTTGGTTATAGATGTCACAAAAAAAAAAGCAAGTTACATCAGAGCAAATCAGAAATGTCAACAATGCCTCCCATGCTGGAAATGTTTCTGGGCAGATGATTCTATAAGCCAGAAGGGAGATTAGTATATAGAAAGCCTAGCCATTAATGCTCTTCTGAATTCAAATCCAGCCTCAGATACTTGCCAGGACCTGGATGCCTGGGCATGTGTAAATGGGTATCTATTTAGTATAGTGAGAGTTAAATGAGGTAAAAGGTATGAAAGACTTTGGAACCATAAAGTGTCACATAAATGTGAATTCTTATTAACATCATTGATACATTGATGATTACATCAAGAAGGTGCTTAAAGAAGAAAACAGCTTAAAAAAGAAAAAGCTTAAAGAGTTCTTATATAAATGCCAGCTGTTATTATCAAAGCACAATTCTGAAAATATTGCAAAATTAGGAGATAACTATAAGAAATGGTTCTTGGGGTTAAATAGTTAAAGAAATATTATATCCAAAGCATAAGAATAAGATTTTCATATCCCCAGTCCCATAGGGTAGAGGAAGGGGACAAGGGAATATTGAGGATAAATGATGAGGGGCAGCTAGGTGGATCAGTGGATCGAGAACAAGGTCAGGAGACAGGAGGTCCTGGGATCAAATCTGTCCTCAGACACTTTCTAGCTATATGATCCTGGGAAAGTCATTTAACCCCAGTTGACTAGCCCTTACCATTCCTCTACCTTGGAACTGACAGTACCAATTTTAATACAGAAGGTAAGAATTTTTTAAGAGAGAGATGAGTCTGAGGAGATAGGGACAACATTTCAAGGTTATATTAGAAGTGAGACCATGGAGCTAGGAAATTTCTTTAAAGAGACAGGCTAGCAGGTACTAGAAAGTGTAGGAGGGAGCACATGAACCATCTTTATCAACATGCCCAGGACCATCAGGATGGGGTTACACTCCTGGGATGGGGTTGAGTTCATTATGAAATTCATCATTACTGTCATTCAGAAACAAAAAGGAGACAGTTGGGATTGCAACAAACCTAATAACCTCCCCACAGGTCCCTGCCCTGAGTTTGGAAGGCTTAGACATACTAGTAGACATCAACTCCTAGAAGACAGCATGGAAGATTTTAATAGGCCTGCATAGTCAATAACCAGAAACACAACCCAACAGGGAACTCTGGGTGGATTTTTAAGTGTACAAGCAGAGACAAAAAAAAAAAGTCAAAGGCTCATCATCCTTTTCAATGAAAGGGTTGTCCAAGCTAAGAGAACATCAGATCAGGAATAATAAACCCAGTTAAATCACTGTGAAACTTTTCACCATCATCCTAATTTGGGGTATGGGTGTATATGTGAAACAAATAAAGAAACACAGAACCAGAGATAGAGAATCTCTTTCATTTATATTAACAGATCACATTTTCTAATAGAACAAAGTATCCAATTGCCTAGCCATTAGGTAAAAGCCAGAAGAGGATTGTTATCCACTATTTAAAGGTTGCCTTTGAAGGTCTTTTCACCCTAAAACCAACTACTCTATATAAAGATGTACTATTTCCCCATCATGCTTCACCAAATCATTTGAGATATGCACCAAGTGTCTCTAGGTTTCTTGATGCTAGAATCCTGTCTAGAACCTTTCCCAGGCATTAAATTACTAAAGCATAAACTGGGTATACATCATTTACCATCATCTTCCAATTAGACAAAAGAACTGGTGCTGACTATAAGTAGTTACACCCCTGAGGACCCAAATGCTAGATTCTGAATCTTTGCTGATTCAACCCTTTCTTCTATAAGGTAAGAGAGAATACACAATGATATCATTATTCATCACCACTCCCTGGAGGCTGGGAGCCTTAATTGGTACTTCCCCCATCCTGTAGTTAGCATTCTGGGGTTTACATGGTATCCAGAGAAGAGTAGTACCTATAGTATGAGGCCTTGCTAAGCTCTTTTCCGGGCTGTTTTCCTCCTTTCATATCTACCTGCCACCCAGCTCTTACCTGGGCCATGTGAAGATTTCCCATAGAAGAAAAGAGTGAATGAGAATAATTTATTCCAGTGGCCATGAAGGCAATGGAAGCCAAGGCTGTGGAGCACTTAGATCTTGGTTAGACATCAAAGAAGCCAAGGTCATACACTGCATAACAACTCATCACCAATTGTCTTGATTTTTGTCTTGCCACTGGACATCAGTGACTGGAAGAGACTAACTCTGCCTCACTTAAACCCAATTTATGCATGAGTCAAAAGATATCACCCAGTGATGTCATTTTGGTCCTCTCTGATTACAGGACCAACCAACCAACCAATTAGCATTCTATGGTCACCTTCTTCTCCAATTCATATGCTTTATGGTCACCATGAACTGAGACAAAACTTCTTTCCATGATTTATCCCCATCCACTTTAAGTCCCACCCCTCTCCAGTCCCTAGCCTCCTCTGGACAGATCATTCATTGCCCCCAGAAAGCCCCCTTTACTGCTTATCTACCATTTATCTTGTTTTATAGTCATTTCATCTTCTTGGCTATGGTTTTGGGGTTCTTTTGTTCGTATTTTGTGTTAGTTAAGTCTTTTCTGGAGTTGTGATTTCATCAATAAAGTGTTTTATTTACATGCATATGTAAATATATATACATATATATTCTAATGTCCATGAATATATACATATGAATACAGCATAGATTTCCCCAGTGAGAAAATTCCACTTCCAATATAAATCAGTATACATTCTGCAACTTATAGTCTTTGAGAGTTATGTGGGGCATCAAGACCTTAAGTAATTTAACTAGGGTCACACAGAGGATTTGAATCCAGGTTCCAAGGCAGGGTCTTTATCCATTCTTCTTGGTCTTTCTCTACTCACAGAAATGTGGCTATCTTGAGAAGATACTAAATGCATATGTGGCTCCCCTCTCTTTTAGACCTTCTCCCCCACCACACTGGGTCAAGTAGAAGAGTAGGCTTATCCCTAGCAAAGTGTCTGGCACATAGTAGATAATACCTGACTGAATGGCTGAACGATTGATTCTAGAACATCCCATCATTCAACAGCCTCTCCTTTGAAATTCACTCCATCTTCATCACTCAGTCTACATCATTGGTATAGTCATCCATCAGTCTGCAGGTCATTTTCCCTGCCACCTTTCTTAATCAGATCTATGACTAGATGATAGACATCCTCTCTAGCCCATCTGAGACCTCATATGCATGTTAATATCCCTTCAAACAACCTGAATGCTAAGTTCTTCAGTCTTCTCCATTCACATAATCATTCCTCCCTCTCATACATTCTTTGTTCCAGCCAAAATGACTACTTGTGGTCCTCTGCAGACACCACTACATTTCTTGTTTCCATCCCTTTGCACAGTCTATTTTCCCATGAACATGCCTGAAATGACCTCATTCCTCACTTCTATCAATTCCTTAGAACCCTTAGCTTCCTTCAAGGCTCAGTGAAGACTCCAACTTCCTCATGAGTCCTTTTTAACTGTTCTTCACCTAGTTGGTAGGGCTTTTCCTACTGACATTACTTTTTATTTACTCATCTAAGCACAGGCTGCATGCTCCTGATACACATATTTCCCTTGAGGGTAGTGGTTATTTCATTTTTGTCTTTATATTTCTAATGCTGGCCATATAAAATGGATTTTTAATAAATGCTTATTGATTTTTAATTCAACTGAATCTTCAGTCCATGTAACCCAGTTACAGGAAGAGTTATAGCTTATGATTTCAGAAAAACTTGGAAAGATTTGTATGAATTGATAAAAAGTGAAGTGAGCAGAATTAGGAGAACATTGTTTACAGTAATAGAAATATTGTACAATGATCAACTGTGAAGAACTTAAACTATTAACAGCAATGCAAGGACTAAGACAATCCCAAGGGACACATGATGAAAAGTGTTATCTGTAGACATAGAAAGAACTGTCATAATATGAATGTGACTCCATGAATATTCATTTCATTCATGAGTTTTTTCTTACATGTGTGCTCTATGCCTTCTTCCAGAACATGAGGAACGGGGAAATTTGTATTGCATTACACTCCTAGAATAACCTATATCAGGTTGTTTGCCATGGGGGAGGGGAAAGAATTTGGATTGCAAAAGAACAGAAAGCAATTGTTAAAAATTTGTTTCTATTGAAAAATTTAAAAAATATTTTAAAAAATAATAGAAAGATTGACTTGGTTAAAAAGCTACATTTTAGATCTCATCAGGTAGATGACAAACTGGATAAAACACTTGGCCTGGCACATAGTAGATCCTCAATAAATATTTTGATTACCTGATTCTACCACACATCTAATGTTTCTAAGAAAATTTTCTGAGATTTTCTATGTGAATGAAGCTTTTCATAGACGTTTATTTTTTATTTATATGTATTCATTAGTTTATCACATTAAAATACCCAATTAACTCCCTCTTCCCGTCTCCCCACAAGAGAAGACATTTGACAAAAAGATATGTGTGTGTGTGTGTGTATATATATATATAATTACATCTTACTTATTTCTATTTATCACTTCTTCCTCTGGAGTTAGACAAGCATATGTCATTCTTTCAACAATATTTCTGTTGCTGTATAAAATGTTCCCTTGGTTCTGCTCATTTCATTCTTCATATTTCATGTAGGTCTTCCTATATTTTTCCATAGAACATTGTGGCATATGTTTGTGATGGACTACTACTTGATCAGTTTAATTTTGGAAATAATGGAAAGATCTCTATTTTTATTACCTTTGAACAGGCCAAGGGGATATTGTATTTTTATAGGGTGACTCATCCTCTGGGGAGTTGTTCCTGGAGAAATGTTCCTGCCCCCAGGGAACTAACAATCTATGAGGAAAAACATGTACATAGATTAATACAGATGTTGTTGTAGATAGAGATAGACCTGCTTCGTTATTAGTCGAAAGCCGGGGTTTTCACCTTTTCTTGTGTCATGGACCCTCACTTTAGCAATCTAGTGAAGCCCAATAACCCCTTCTCAGAACAATGTTTTTATAGTGCACAAAATACATGTGATTACAAAGGAAATCAATTATATCAAAATAGAGTCACTAATTTTTTTTTAAGTTCACAGACGGGTTGATCTTATAGTCTGGTAGCTCCTGAGTGGAGGAACTTCATGTCACACTTTCTCTGATACTTATACATTTATATAATATGTATGCATGTGATTATAGATGTGCACATCATACCTGTATACAGATGTTCCTGTGTGTATATGCATGCATCTAGAATAAGTATCTATGCATGTAAATATATGTATTATTCTGCTGTGTGCATGTATGAAGTATTAATGCGTGTACATTTCTTCCAAAAACTTGGAGAGACTTTTGGTCATCCTTGGCAATCCAAAACAATCACTGACCATACTTATTCTCTTGGAAGAGCAAAGGACCAGGGAACATGCTGACTATTCATTCATCTACAAGAATCTGACTAACTTTAAAATGGATTTTCCTGGCTAGTATTAAAATAGAGAAATAAGAAAGTAAGTCTGCAAAAGACAGGGGTGCTAATCAAGTGAGTGGCTCAGGGGCAGAACTCAAAGAGAGGGTTCCAAAAGGAGTGGCAGGAAAAGATAAAAGGAGGACTTGACTTGACGCCCGGAGCTGAGAGCTGGGTTCCTGTTTCCTCTGGAACTTAGAGGGATCACTTCCTGTGAGGAAAGAACTGCCTTTTCTGTGAGGAGCTGTTTGACCTGATGGTTGAGGCTCTGCGACCAGCTTTCCAGTCTCCAGATAGAGAGTTCATCTAGATTTCCATCTGCTTCTACTTCTTTTGTTCCTGATATGCAGGTTGGGACATAGGGGTATTCCTATGTTAAAAACCAACCAGAAGAAAGACTGCACCTGTCTGTGATCAAGGAACCCTGCATGCAGCCTTTCGCCTTGGGGGACTCCATCATTCGGTCACCTCCTTTTCCAGCAAACCTAAACTATATTAACTTACCAAACCCTGTTTTGGGGGAGTGGCCATAGTCAGGAGAGCTAGTTTAGGGGATTGGGGTTCAGAAAGAGAGCTCGGGGTGATGCCTAGCTTCAAGGCCAGAAGACAGTTTTGGTGGGAGGAGAATAGATGACTAGAGTTAGGGAACTTTCCCTGGCCCTCCTTCCTTTTCCCTGCTTTAATCTTTGTCCAATAAACCCTCTTGTCTATATAATAAATCAGTCAGATTGCATTACTCAGAGATTCAGGTCTGAGGCCCACCATTTTGGCCTGTCAGCCTGACCCAGACAGAGACACTTGAATTTCCAACTTACTGGGTTTATAAGCGATACAACTCACTTCTTTCAGTAGAATAAATTTTAGAACTTCTAAAAGGTTTTATGTCTCACAAATTGAGTTGTATAGGCAGTTAGATGGCTCAGTAGATAGAATGTCAGGCCTAGAGATAGGAGGTCTTGGGTTCAAATCTTAATAGCTATTTGACCCTGGGCAAGTCACTTAATCCCCAATGCCCTTACCACTCTTCTGCCTCAGAAATGATATGTAATATCAATTCTAAGATAGAGGATGAGGGTTTAAAAGGAAATTTGGTTGTATGTGAATAGCCATGGACAAGCAAAAATATACATGCATATATACATATATATATATATGCTTGCACAAAAAATTAATAAATATAAGATAATGGGGAAAGCTAACTAGGACTGAGCAAGACCAGGGAAGGCTCTATGAGAAGATAGCAAGAGAGCTGAACTTTGAAGAAAACTAAGGATTCTGGGAGGCAGAGTTGAAAATAGAGTGCATTCCAAGAGAAAGATATAGCTAAGGTTAAAATGATGATGATGATGATGATGATGACTGGCACTGTGATAAGCTAAAATTATTATCTCACTTGATCCTCACAAAAACCCTGAGAAGTTGGTGCTATTATTATCTCCATTTTACAGATGACATAACTGAGGCAAGCAGAAGTTAAGTTACCTGCCTGGGATAATACTATTGGTATTTGAGGCCAGATCTGAACTCAGGTCTCCCCTGAACTTTTGAACTCTCCAGCTAGCGGCTCCCTGTCTCAAGAAAGGAAATGGAATGTTTTTTAGAAGAACTAACCAAAAAAAAAAAAGGTTGTTTTACCCAGACCTTAAAGGATAGGAAGAGAAATTATAGTTAATAAGTCTAGAAAGGACATTTGGAACTACACTGTGAAGTGCTTTCCATGGTCATGGAAAGAGAAATGGATTTGGATTCAGAGGAACTAAATTCAAATCCTGGTTTTTCCATCTCCTATGTGATCTTGGCAAGTCACTTTATTTCTCTAATGCGTATTTTCCTCCCTTGTTAAAATGAAGGTGAGACTAAAAGACCTCTAAGTCTCTTCCAATTATGTTTATGAGTTTTGAAATCTTCCAACCCTCACACAGACCAAGGGACTATTACATTGCTACTGGATTGATCCATTGTTCCAAGGCTTTTCCTTCACATTCTCCAAGTCCTTAGAACTTTCCTCAAAGACAGCATTCACCTTTTTGATGACCAGAAGGAAATGTTCTGAGTCTCAGTTCTGTTACGTTTGGTGGGCCTCTACCCATACCACAGAAAGGACAATCAAGTGCCTGAATTAAGAGATAACAAATGGGTAGGATCAACAAGCCTGGAAGAAATGAGAAATATGGGTTCAAATAATAAAGCCATTGGTAGCACAGTCTAAAACATAAAGACCGAAATCTACTAATCAGAAAGATATCAGATCTTGGGCTAAGCAGAAAATTGTGGTATAAATTCAGAAGCAAGGCTTGAATGCTAAACAGGAAAGGGATCTGAGGGTCGATGGATACTAATGACTTAGAAGATGGTTAGAAGAATAACAAAGACTCAGGAAAACTTGGTACAAGGTAACAACAATATTATGGGATGATCAGGCTGTGGTAGACTTAGCTCTTACTGGCAATACAATGATCTAGGACAATTCTTCAGGACTTAGGACAAAGAATATTATCCACTCCAGAGAAAGAACTGCTGGAGTCAGAATGTGGATGAAAGCATATAATTTTTCAATTGTTTACTTGGAGTTACATTTTAGGGTTTGGGTTTTCTAAGATTATTCACTTTCAAAAATAGACAAGATGGAAATAAAAATAAAATAAGAATCACAAAGAGTGTAAAGCACATGCTCCCAATAATAAAGATTTGTTTCATAAGAATCAGGCTGAGATTCCATCATTTTTAGCCACTCCCCTTCCCTCTGGACCATTTCTCCTCCCAGCACCCTTCCAAGTACCTGGAAGCTCCACAGTTGTGGGACTAGACTGTTCTCTCTCCCTGTTTTTGGAAGCTACTGAGCTGGAGGGAAAAAAGACAAACAGCAGAGTCCTATTCCTTACCATTTATTTCAATTCCTGTATATTTGACATTTTTCGCGACAGCTATTGCCAGAGAACCTAGATTTATTCCAAATTGTCATTTCTACCTAGTACAACATAAGTCAGCCTCTAGATCAAATGGCTCAACGTGACATCTCTAAAGAATGGATCACAAGCACTGCAGCTCTGTATGACCCTCTCCTTTGCTCCTAATAACATGTAAGAATAAATGCAGACATTATGCTTGAAATGTCACTAAACTGTTCATACCCTTTGACCCAGCAATCTCACTCCTGAGCAAAACACCCAATGAGGCCAATGATAAAAAGAAAGGACCCTTATATATAACAAAATATTCATCATATCACTCTTCATGATAGTCAAAAATAATGGAAATAAAATGAGCATCCATTGATTTGAAAATGATTAAACAAATTGTGATATATACACATATATAGATATACACATACATACCAGGCTTCCAATCAAGCCTGGAGCATTTTGCTTGCAGTTGTGTATTCTAAAGGAGATATGGCTGAATTGGTTCAACACAGAATACCTGCAGAAGGGAGGTTGTTGGTTCCAGAGTTCCTTGGGGGAAAGACATGAATAAAGGATATTTCTCGAGAGTAGAAAGGAAAAAAATTTCCATGTTGCAGACATACATGGGAAGCCAACTCCTCAGCTTTTCCCCCTAATTTCTATCTTTCCTCCCTAAGAATTTTGGAGAGAGAGAATTGTTTGGAGAGAGAGCCTTCTTTCTTGGTTTGAGGTAAGACTTTTTCTTAGCTTATTCACATTATTAAATCTTTTGGTATATTCTAACCTATATAATTTTTCTCATTTCTGATTTCCATTTGCTTGAATACATGAGTTTATTCTTATTTGCTATTTGTGATGGTCCTTTGAATATCAAGGCTTGAATGAGAAGGAGCTAAACTAATGAATGTAAGTGAAGGGTTGATCTCCCTCTCAAAAATGGCTAGAGAAGCTACTTTTCTTCTAGACCAATTGTCCCCCCTAGAATGGCAATCAGTCCTGAAGAGGGGCAGTTAGGTATAATTCTAGCCCAATACCCTTCTTGGATACAAAGATGGAGAGAAACAAATATCCAGTTATAACTCTTTTCCTGAATCCCTCAAGGCAGAAATTGCCATCTCCTTTAGAGGGATCAGACAGATTCTGTGTCAATCCATGCTACTAGCAAGCCATGTCTATGCATTTAGACAACCATGGGTAGTCTAGATGTATAGAAGCATTGTGCCATTAAAAATAGATAAATATAAGACATTCAAAGAAACATAGAAGAGGAAGGAGAATAAACATCTGCACCCCAATTAATGCAATGTAATCAGTGTAAGGATGCAAAGAAATTACAAATGGATAAACACAGTGATTCACTTCCTGTAATTTATTTACAATATACAAATCTCTTTGAGTCAATAAATAAAGAAATGTGTTTGGCTGGAGAAATCAGTCATGTCCATTGAACTCATGTATAAAATAGCAGTCAGTCAATTACAGAGCTCAGTCCAAAGGGGTCTAGTCCAACAGTGTGAGATTTCAATTCTAGACTTGAGGATTCCAGTTCAAGTTGATCACTTATGAAGGAACCAATATGGAGCTGGGGGGAAAGAATTTTCACCCCCTCTCCTTACCCCACATTGATACCATCAAAGAGACTGAACCAGTAAGAGAAAATATACCCAACTGGAAACAAGAGAGACACAGTGAAAAAAAATGTTTTTAAAAGTAGACAAACGAAGGAAAAGCAGCTTCAGGTCTCAATGCCTCAGAGCCAAGCAGAGATGTATCTAAGGAAAATTTCATGAGAAATTTTGTAACGGCAAAAAAAGAACTTCTAGTAGAAGGACACTACCACCATCTTCCAAATCATCCAGATGTCATTCTTGTTTTTTTACTTGTATTCACCCTGCATTTCGAATGCATTGTCAAATCTTATCAATTCCACCTTCCCCATATTTCTAATATAAGTTCCCTTCTCCCTATTCACAGGTTGTTATCACCTCACACCTAAACTATTTATAATAGTTTTCCTCAAGTTTCTCACCTTTACTTTCCTGCCAAATTGATTTTTCTTAAAAAGTAGGTCCTTAAATTAATAAACTCTAGTGGCCCCCTATATTTGACATCTTCTTGGACCCTTCTCTTTCCAATCTTCTAATACCCTTTTGTATACTCTAAGAGATACTAGTCTTCTTGCCCTTCTTTGCATAAAGACTTGTAGATTTAGAGCTAAGAAAAATCTCAAAGAATATTTAATACAAGCCCCTCAGCTGTAGAGATGAGAAAAAGCCCAAGGGAATTAAATGACTTAAAGGTCATGTAGATGATTAATACCAGAGTTAGTAAACCTAGGAATCCAAACCAAAGTTCACTGACTTGAAATCCAGTATTCTTTACCTAACCAATACAAAATGAAGCCCAAGAGAGATGGGTTTAATAGCTGGTATGTGAATAGAATTCAGGATTTGGGTCAAGAAGACCCAAATTTAAATGCTGCCCTTACTAGTTACATGATCCTGAGCAAGTCACTCAACATCCTCATGCCTCAGTTTTTATCATCTGTAAAATGAGCATAACAATAGCATGGACCACATAGAATCATTTCAAGGATCAAATGCACTAATATATAAAATCCTTTGTAGACCCTAAAGTGCTCTATAAATGCTAAATAATAATAATAAATAATAAACCACTGGATAGTTCACTAACATAGTTTTCCCCCCCTTCTGTTCTTTAATGAAAAGGGGAGGTGATTATTGAAACATCCTGATTGGGCCCAGAATGGAAAAAAAATTTTAGGTATTTCTTCACATCTATATTTTGGATCACTAGGTCTGTGGGAGAGAGAAAAGGAGAGATCAGTGATGAAGACCGTGCTTGAAAAGTATTATTGCATTCTGAAATTCCTTTTGATTCAATCTAAGCATCTGTTAAACACTTTATGCTCAACTTGGCACTAGCTATTGCAGACTAAGTATGAAAAATGACAGTCAATGCCTTCAAGATGCTTCTAGTCTAATGGGAGGAAATATGACATGCATAGATATGCATGAGACAACACAGAATGTTATAAGGCAAAAGAGAGAGAAGCGCAAAGCTATGAGAAATCTGAAAGATTTGAGAAGAGATTACATATTTCAGTGTATGCAGAAGAAGGGGATATTTAAATTAAATGAGCAGATGTGGACAGCAAAGCAGTTTACCCCAGGCATGGAGGAGGGAAAAGAGACAGAAAAAAAATACATGAACAAGACACAGAATAATATGGTTTGGCCAGAACATTGACTATTAAAAGGGGATTCGTATAAAATAAAGCTAGTTGCTCACAGATCAAAGGCAGATCATGGAAGCCTTGAATGATCACCTGTAAAATTTCAATTCGGTTTTAATGGAGATGGACCAAGCAGCTTTTATAACTCCTCAGATCACAACTTGAGTGCAGATTAGCAAGTTTGGAGGTATCTTGCTCCCTGGCCAAGTTGGTGGCAATTACCACAGATCACTTGTAGACAAGTTAATCAACAAGGCCCAGGGGTGCTGAACAGGAAAAATATAAAGAGGAACAAGGGATTAGGGGATAAGGAAACTTATTGACTGCTAACTTGCTTTTCTACTACCCCTGCTTACTTCATCAAATAGCCAGCAGTTGAGTGCCTCTTGTTCTTTCTTAAATTTAATCAGTAGGTAGGAGGAGAAATGCCTGAAGTTGTGAAGACCTGAATTCAAATCCAACTTAAGACATTTGCTTAACTGTGTGACCCCAGGCAAGGCACTTAAACTCTGCTTGCCTCAATTTCTTTATCTGTAAAATGAGAATAATAACATCTGCCTCCAGGGTCTTTGTGAGAATCAAATGAAATGATAAGTGCTAACCAAGGTATCTGACATATAGTAAATACTATATAAATGTTACCTACTATTGTTCATCTTTCATTTGCCTCCAGAAGGATAAATTACATTTAGCTTTATTTTAAATATTCTCCTAAGGAAGGAAAACTTGATTTGCTTATAGTCTTGGTTGCTGATTTGCGGAACAAAGGGGAAAAATGGTGGTGGTGGTCAAAAATGATGCAATCAAAAATATTTTTCTTCTTTCTTTTCTCAGAACTCTGTATAGACTGCAGAGACTAGAGAGTAAGGAAATGTGAGGGATGAGGACATAAGGATAAATATGGTTGTTGTAAGAGAATTCATCTTTTAATGAAATCACCATGAGATTTGTAAACATGGCTCAGAAATCGGTCTCACAGATCAGATAACAGTCCTGAAGATATACCTCATGAGAAACATGAGAGAAACTTTAATGAACTTTTCCTGAAGAATAACCACTGAGAAGCCAAGGAATTTCAAAATATATCTGCATTATGACTATGTAAAGATGAAGGTGAAATATCTAACTCTAAAAATTACTACTGTATTTTGCAATATTCCTTCCTAGCAAAATCTCTGAGTATAATCCTTTCCTGGATACTATTAACAAATAGGTGCTGCTTTAGTATATCCTAGATAAAGGCCACAGTGGGGGGGAAAGTGGCAACAATAATGATTTGTGCCCGCTCTCCAGCTGTCCTTAACTCCATTTATTACTTGAAGTTCTAAAAAAGCATGTAAGTGTTAAAAAACCATAAAAATGAGGTTTAAAGGAAATCATGCAGCAGATTTAAAGAAAAACAGCATTATGCCTAAATGCTTGAAAACAGGCAGAAGTCCATCACCACTTTGTTTTTTCTTTAGTTTTTTTTAATGTATTTCTTGAAGAAGTTGGTATCCCAGGTCACAAAATGGATCCCAAACAGGAAGGGAGGGCATTGTGGTGTTCTGTAGCCCTGTTCCACATGAGGTTTTCTTCCTCTTCTCTGCTTAACCTGTACTACCTGTGTCATTTATAAGAATAGATTCCAAAAGCTGAAATAACTTATAAAAGAAATGTATTTGGTCATTTGGCAGCTGGAAAGCTGGAAAGAAAGGAGCTCTCTCTCTCTCTCTCTCTCTCTCTCTCTCTCTCTCTCTCTCTCTCTCTCTCTCTCTCTCTCTCTGTCTCTGTGTGTGTGTGTGTGTGTGTGTCTCTGTCTCTCTCTGTCTCTGTCTCTCTGTCTGTCTCTCTGTCTGTCTGTCTGTCTGTCTCTCTCCCCCCCCTCCCACTCCCCCCAGTACTATAGGATTTTGACAAAGGTATCCATACTCAAGTGACACATGAATCACATTTACTTCAGTTAAACAATTTCACTAAGAGAGTACCTTGAAAGCAATCTATGTTGAGACAGATATAAAAATCAAATTTGGGCAAAGCCCCAAAGAGAACCCAAAACATGGGTTGGGTGGACCCAAAAGAAATACTGAGTGTGGTAACCCAGAACATTTTCCAGACCTGGGAAAATCCAAAACTGTCATCTGCAGAATTCCTAGAGAATCAAGGGGCATTTTGGGTGCAAACAACCTCTAATCACATAAAATTAGATTTAAATAGTATAACAATTAGTAAGTTTTCTAAACAATATAATGAAGAATTTTTCTCACACTTGAAAACCCAAAGGACAATGACAGCTCCTTTGGTACCACTGTACTACTGTCACTAAACCCTGCCTGCCCTCAATACAGATAATTGCTTGGTTCCCCCTTATTACACCCAAAAAAGAAGATTGGGTTTTGTTTTGTTTTGTTTTTTCAAAGGAACTTTTCTCATAAATAAATATTCAAACATATAAAGGGATCCATGGTCTCATCTATTCAAGTTGAACTCTTTCCATGCCTGTCCATCTAGTATCACTCATCCATGTTCTCTCAAAGGTTCCACACAGGGGGTCCATCTAACTTGGGGGAGGACTTCCTCACTTTCTCCCAACACTGAGGAGTTGCCAATGGATTATATTGGCTGTCCTACTGTCATCCCTCCTCCCTGACCCATCACCAGCCCATGCACTATTCTTATCATATAATTCTTTGATTATGCTTTGCTCTGTTATTCTTCAGAGTTGGTCATATGGAGTGGCCTGCTTACATCTACCACAACATGCTCCATTACCCTATAGGTGATACTTGACCATAGTTCCTTGGAGCCAATGGTTTCTCTATCATATAGCAAAACCAGTAAAATGTCGGTAGTGAAAAAATGGACCTTTTCTTACATGGGAAGCTTTGTGGAGGAAGGTGGGGGGGTGTCAGTAAAAAGAGCTTTGTTATTTTTGAAAAGAAAACTAATCTATCTTTCCTGCATTCAACCCTGGGTACAGTTCACTGCCTATTTGTACTGTGTCTTAGATAAATATGTTATTCAGTCATTTTAGTCATCTCTAACTCTCTGTGACAGCATTTGGGGGTTTTCTTGGCAAATATACAGGAATGGTTTGTCATTTCCTTCTCCAGCACATTTTTTACAGATGAAGAACTGAGCTAAACAGGTTTAAGTGACTTGCCCAGTCACATAGCTAGTAAGTATCTGAGGCCAGATTTAAACTCAAGTCTTTCTAACTCCAGACCCTGGAGCACTCTCCACTGCACCACCTACACATCTCCCTCAGATAAATATACTTGCTGGACAAGATCTAAATGTAGGTTGCTAGTAGACATTTTCTTCAACTGTAAAATGGGGGTCATACTAGAACCCACCACCCAGGGCTATTATAAGGATAAAGTGAGAAAATACTTGTAAAGTACTTTGCAATCTTCCAAGCTACTATGATTTCATCCATTAGGACTCTGTGGTGTGCCTGGAAAGCCTAAATTCCTTTCTGTTCTCTCAGATCTCTTCCTGAAATCATTCCATGGCCAGACCAGCCAGCATGACGTTACCATCAAATCCCAGGTGCTATAGGACCCACCCCATCCACCTGAAAACCCTCTTCCACATCAACTCTTCTCTGGATGTCCTCCATTCATTCCATCACTGCAGCAAATACCATTGACAGGTATATTTCTCTGTTTCAGGCTTCACTTGACATTTATTCTCAGAAAGTCACTGAATGGGATTATTTCTGTTGTTACACCTTCTAAGGAATCTTAGATGTTCTTAATGGATGGATGAGAGACACCATATTATAAAGGAGTCTGAAGGTGATGTTTTGTTTTCAGTATGTTTGACCTGCCAACATTTGTAGTCTGAAGCAGAAGCTTCAATGTACCCAGGGTCACAGCATCTTGCAATGCTGAGTTATCAGAGCAAAACTCTAATAGAGGTTGAAATTTCTTCGCTAGCTATAAATGGCCAACAAATTCCTGCACTAATATGTTTTACCTCCATCTATTTAGCACCTAAATGACTTCCTGCCAACATGCTTCCCACATCCTCATGTGACTAGTTGTCAGGCTGGCTAAGACAAGCTTTTTATGTGCCTCTATGAGAAAACCACCATCAGAGTGTTCTATAGTTTTTGTTCTGTCTGCTCAATATTTGTTTGGACTGACCAGGAGGAAAAATAGTTAACTGTTTTACTATTAGTCTGGGCAAGGAACAATTCTATCAGCTGCATGAGAACCTTACTGTTTGTTAAAGGTCCATCTATCATAAAGAGAGCTAAGAACTAGGGACAAATGACTGGCAGCATGATTGTTAGCCAAGGTAAACATTGATCCTGCTTAGAGAAATATGGTACTTCAAGACACAAGGCCACCATGTTTTTCTTCAGTGAGGATGAGAAACACAAAATGGAAAGAATAATAGACCAAAAAATAGGAAATGTGGTTTTAAATCCCAATTCTACCACTTACTAGTTTGAGCAAATTATTTAACTCCTCAAAGTCTGTTTCCTCAAGATGATATGGTCATATTAATACCTTGTGGAATTGTTGTAAGGAAAACTATTTGAAAATTGCCAAGAGCTACATAATGTGAGTTATTATTATTATTATTATTACCATTTTCAGCTATGAAGGAGAGATTTAATAAAAAAGCTAAGAATTAGAAACAGTAATTACTAGTCTAAACAAAAAGGAACTATAGAGCTACTTGAGGAAAAGTTAAACTAAATGACTTATTGGCCTGCTCTGATAAGGAAAAGCAGCTAAATTATACTAAATAATAAATAAAATCATGATTGTCTGGAGACATTTATCATATCAATTCCAAAAGTACCCTCACTCACAGTGAACTAATCACTAAAAAAAATCCTGACTTTAAGAAAAAAAACTCAAAAAGAATTTGATTTGAATTTATTTAACAACTGAAAAAAAATTAGGGTGATAGTCATTAATGATAAAGATTTTTAAATTCAATAAACCATCAAAACATATAGAAAGATCATTTCAGAAAGAAACAAATAGGGAAATTTTGTGATTACCATGTAAACTAAATATATATTTTAAAAAAGAATTTTGTGAAAGTTAGAAAGCAGAAACTCATAAATTCATGCTCACTGGGTCCACTACAATTTTATGTTGCAAAATCTCAACTGAGTCCTCACTAAAGCAAAGCGATCTTTTTAATTCTCCTTAATGAACTCACTATCCCACTCACCACAGTTGCTTTTCTAAACCTTGTCACCCTCCTCTAATCCCAGATTGCTTCCTCTATCACCCACCCTCAATTTCCCTCTGTCTTCTGAATGCTTTCCTTATGTATACTAACAAACCTTTGTTTCCTCCATCTTCAAAAACCTTCATTTGATCCCAACTAGCTATCATCTCATATCTATTTAAAGCTAAAGATGAGGTCATCTACAATTTATTCCTCTAACTCCTGTCTCATTCTCTTCTTCACTTTCTACTATATCTTTTGACCTCATGATTCAACCAAAACTACTCTCTCCCATGTTAACAATAAGCTCTTAGTTGCCAAATCCAATAGATTTTTCTCAGTCCTCATCCTTCTTGACCACTTTACAGCTTTTGCTTATTGTTAATGACTTCTCCTTGATAACTCTCTTCTCTCTAGGTTTTTGGACCATTATCCTCTCCTGGTTCTGTCAGTTTCTTTTGCTGGATCTTTGTTCTGGTCCTGCCCACTAATTATAGCTGTTCCCAAAGGCTCTGTCCTGGACCATCTTCTCTTCCTCCTTTATATTATTTTACTTGGTGATCTCATCAGCTCCCATGTATCCAATTACTATCTCTATGTATCCAGCCTTAAACTCTTTCTTTTCTTGATTCAAATGTCCACCTGCCAATTGGATATCATAAACAAAATGTCCTATAGAAATCTTAAACTGAATATAACCAAAACTGAATTCACTACCTTCACGCATTCTCTAAACTTTACCCTCTTCCAAATTTCTCAATTATTTTGGAGAGGGCTACCATCCTTCCAATCGTCTAGATACATAAACTATGTGTCATCTTTGACTCATCAATCTCTCTCACCATCCTTCATAGTCAATAAGTTGTCAAGTCCTATCCATTCTCCCTTTATAATATCTCCTCTATAATATCTCTCCTATGTGTTCTACCTGCCTAAATTCTCTTTCTAGGCCAGTTCATTATACACTCAGTCATCAAAGTGGTTTCCTAACTTGCAGCCCTAAGGCAGACTTTCATTGCATAAATAGTTGTGGTTCCCTATCACCTCTAGGATCAAATATAAACTCCTCTATTTGGTATTACAATTCAAAGTCCCTCAATAACCTGACTTCCAATCTTCTTACACTTTAATAGATCTCATGTACTCATGAAATCCAAGTACAATGGGCTGCTTGCTATTCCTTACACAAAGAAACTCTATCTCCTGACTGTGCATTTTCTAAGTGTCTGTCCCTCCCTCCCACCCCCCAAGCCTAGAATTCTCTCACTCCATCTCTTAGTTTCCCTGGTTTCCTTCAAGATCCAGTGAAAATCCCTGCCAGTGCCTTCCCAAGGTAGATTATCACCTGCCTTTCTGCAATTTGAAAGAGACAGAGAGAAGAACAAGAACAAGAAGAGAGATAGTCCAACATAGGTGTTTTCTATGCTGTCTCAACTCATTAGATTCTAAGTTCCTTGAAAACAGGAATAGTCATTTACCTTGTTTTATATCATTTGCGTTTAGTATGGTACTGGCATAATAAGCATTACACTTGTTGGCTGACTAACAGAAGTTCCCAGTTTGATATACAATCTTCTTTTCTGTTCTTTGTGTATAGAAATGTTCATGTTTGTTGATGGTTGCTAAGTTCATAATTTTTTTTAAAAGAAAATTTAAATTAAAAAATAGAAATGAGGAAGTAGTCTGTATCCAGATGTTTTTTTTTTCAAATCTTGTTTTATGTATTTTCTTTTATTGTTAAGATATAAACCTAGACCCTTAGTGGTTAATTAGCATAATTAACTTGGCAGTTATATTTGTGTAAACAAATGGATGATTGCTGAATTTTATATTTATTTTACTGAATTCAAAAGAACAATATCTCTTAGACCTATCAGAAGGCTTTTTCTATCAGGTCGGATTAAAATAATGCATATAAAGAGCTTGTGTATTTCTGTTTTATTTTTAGCTTTTTCAGGGGGATAATTACATAGAAGACAGAGCTAGAATGGAAGTACCCCTTTTTCCCCCAAACCCTAAGTCACACACTCTTCCCAATACCAGCTTAGTCGCTGGGGAGAGTGGGCTCAGTCTTTAAGCAATTTCTACAAAGAATTCATCCCACCAAGAGTACTTCCAAATGAAGTATAGCTGATAGATGAGTTGCTGCCTCTCTTTCTTGGCTGTCTTTGATACACTTTTATGTAGGGATGAAACCAGTCATTAAAGGACTTCACTCCTCACCAATATCTACTGTCCACAAAATCTTACCTGGGTTTCAGCTCTGGAACTTCTAGCAGCTCTCTCTGCCAGTCTTTTAAAGCTGACAAGGTCAACGCCTGGTCTAATATTTCTTTTCCTAAGCATATGAAAGGACAGACACAACAAAGACAGAATCAGTAAAAAGGCCATGCCTTCATGGGCCAAATAATAATCTCTCTTCCCACCTAGGAATTTATAGCATTCCTTGCCTTGAGTTCAAATGCAGCCATGAAACAAAAAAGGCTATAAAATACTTTATAATCTCTAGAAACCTAAGAGATAGGTTTTTCTACCTTAATACTATGTAGTTTTTCTACCTTAATACTATGGCCTCATTTATACTTTCCATCTGGTGGAAATTGTTGGAATCAAAAAGAAATCTTAGCCTCTGAGTGACCCATCTTGAAAATCCAACACTGGAAAGAGTATTAAGAATTAAGAAGAAAAGAAGTAAAAAGCATGAGGAAATGAGAGAGGTAGAGAAAGAGCAAAGAAGTGTTAAATTCAAAGGAATGAATCCATATTTTCCATCAACACATCCAAGTAGAATATAAAAATAACGTGAGAAAGGTGGCTCTCCCAACCCTCCTTCAAGCAACCACCAGCACCTGCTTACAACAAATACCCTCCGACTCTCTCTACAAACATGGAGTCCCAAGACTAAACCCACAAGGAATAGGGAGGAGATATAGAAGATGTAAAATAACCTTGTTTTCTGCCTTATGTGCCATTAGAAGGTCTTATGAATGTATAGAAAAATTCAGTTGTAAAGCATCATGGAGAGAGGGGGCACTATGGAAGCAGAGATTATCCAGTATAGGTATTTTTTACAAGGATTTTATTCTGTTCTGTTTTTTAAAGCCGTACCTTCTTTCTTAGAATCCATACTAAGTATTGGATCCAAGGCAGAAGAGTGGTTAGGGCTAGGCAATTAGGGATAAATGACTTGCCCAGGGTCACACAGTTGGGAAGTGTCTGAGGTCAGATTTGAACCCAGGACCTCCCATCTCTAGGCCTGGCTCTCAATCCACTGAGCCACTCTGCTGCCCCAGAGTATATATCTTGAGGACCAACGTCCCAGATGAGATTATATACTATACCCCACAGTAGGTGATGAATATGGGGGATGTGGGGTTAGAATTAAGGGCGCTGACTGGAAGTTGGACTGAATCGGTAGGTAATTTCCCAACAGTTGTATCTACCTTAAAAAATAGGATGAAATGCTTTCCAAGACAGTCAGTTCCCCTCCAAGAAGGCCTCCAAGCAGGGTCCGGCTGATCATTAAGTGGAAACTGTACAGCAGGAGGCGGGTTCAGGTCCCAACTGGCCCTGATGTCTGTCCTGTAAGGTTCTATTGTTTTGGGGTGCAGAGGTGTACCCCTGGGGTTCGGGAAGGATACCTTCTGCAAGAACTCAAAACTCCAAAACTTAACTTAAAAGTAAAGAGAGAGATTTATTAGTAGTGTCGAATTTTTGGCCAGCAAGACAGCACGAGTGGAGGAAGCTGGGAGGTTGCTCCCCAATGCCTCCATTCTGGGGTTTTTACTTTCACTGAGTCACTGGAGATGCGACTCTGGAGTAAGGGGTTGGGGGAGGAGGTTAGCCTGAGGGCATGGGGTGGTTCTCCAGATTTGGAGGATGAATGAATGAGGTATCTCTTTGCCCGTCTCAGTTCAATGGGGGGATCAAAGGAGGGGATCTTCCAGGTTGGGAGTCTTGAGGGACCCCTCAAGAGGGAGACTGTGGGCACAGCAAAGGGCCCGGCACGGATCAGGACCACCACACCGGAGAAAACTTGTTTTACTTCACTATTTGCAAATTTCATGAAGACTATTTCTTGGGCCACCATGACTTCCATAAGGTCCTCCATTCTGCCCAGTGCTTCATTTCATGGCTGAGCAAACCCACTGAGCTCCCCAGTGATCTGAGAGGAGGAGCCAGAGAGCTAATCAGAAAGGACTCTTGGCAAGGGACCACCGGAAAGTGTCTGGAAAATTCCCATCCCTGGTGTTCTTCAGAAACTGAATATCCTGCTGCGAATTTATTGACTTTCCCTTAAGAAGTTCTAATGGAATAAATTTTGCCTTCTTGATGCTTGCTAATTAGACAATTATTTAACTCTGTTTCTTTTTTTTAACGACTCTCTGCTGTTGTTTGAAGACTTCTGTCTATTATTTGTAATAAAAACCTCTGTCACATTTTTGCCTCATTATCCTTAACAAATAGTGCATTCTCTCACCCCTCTCCCTTATTCCCTTCCTTCCCCCTCCCAAAGCCCCTCCCTGTTTGGAGCTCCCAGAGTTTCAAAGACCAGCTGTTATCATTTTGTTGACTGAGAGCTTTTTAGAAACTTCTATCACAGGCCCAGGCCCAGCAGGGGGCTGTTGAATTAAATATCAGCTCTTCAAAAGGGAATTAGCACAGAGAACAAAAGCAGCGGGAGGAGGAAGGGAAGAACAGAGAGGAGCCTAGCAGTCCTCCCACTCAGCAATTGGAGAAAGTGCCCCCTCTTTGCAATTCCTAAACTCAGTAACTCCCAGGCATTAAGCAAGCAGACTTCCTGGGCTGAGATAGAAGGATGGGCCACTCTTTTTCCACTTAAGTCCTGCCCTGGTGCCCTAGTGGTGGCTCTGGGGTATCCTAACAGAGGTACTCTGCAGTACAAGCTTCAGGTTGGCCAACAAGGCTGAAAAGGCTCCAGGCTTGGGCCCAATGCCAGACTCTGTCACCTGAAGACCAGAGGAGTCCAGCGTGAAGAGGCTCATTGCCAGAATGTTGGCCAACATTGACTCCACAAAGAACCAGCTAACTTTGCAGTTGTGGTTCAAGAGCATCCGACTCTTCGTGATCCCATTTGAGGTTTATTGAGAAAAAAATACTGGAGCAGTTTGCCATCTCCTTCTCCAATTCATTGTACAGAAGAGGAAACTGAGGCAAATAAGTTTTAGCGATTTGCCCAGAGTCACAAAGCTAGAAAGTGTCTTGGGCCAGATGAGTTTTCCTTACTCCTGGCTCAGGTGCTCTATCCACTGTAACACCTGGCTGCTCCCCAGAGAACTATTAGGAGATGAAGCAAGTGTGATCCCCATCGAAGAAGGAGGAAGGGCAAACCCACATGGGTGAAATCATGGATCTCCTGAAATAGTGAAGGAAAAAACACATTTGAGAGCCCAGCTTGATCAATTAATCAGATACATCTTGTCCATCTGGCCTCTGTTTCAGAATGAGTGTGGGCAGAAGGAAGCACTGCTTCTTACAGGCTCTGCAGTAATAATCACAAAGATAGCTGACATCCAGGTATCACTCCGATGTTTGCAAGGGAATTTACATGCATTATGGAAAATGGTTCCCTATTACCTCTAGGATCAGATACAAACTCCTCTGTTTGGCATTTAAGGTCCTCTACAAGCTGGCTCCAACCAACCTGATTTTCATTACTCTTCTGGAATTTGGTCATGCAGCCAAACTGTTCATCTTTGATTCCTCACACATGATATTGCATCCCTTTTCTCTGCCTTTGGACAAGCTGTCTCCCATGCCCCAGACTACATTCCCAGCCCCATCTCCCCCTCTTAGTACCTCTATTTTATTGGGTTTTGTTGTTGCTCAATGGGGTTTTCTTGGCAAAGATACTGGAGTGTTTTGCCATTTTCTTCTTCTTTGCCATCTTTTGTCAGACAATCAGAGGTTAAATGACTTGTCCGGGGTCAAACAGCGAGGAAATATCTAAGGCTAAGCTTTGAATTCAGGTCTTCCTGACTCCAGACCCATTGCTCTTAAGGACTGAACCACAGCTACTCCCATCTTCAAAGCTTAACTCAAGTATCATCCCCCCCCCCCCAAGAGGTGACCACCCCAGATGCCAGGACCTCTAACAAAAAGAAAGAAAAACAAAAGCCCCATGTTTCTTTTGTACATACTTATATATGTACATCTTGTCTCCCTCAAGAGAATGGAAGCTCCTTCAGATTAGGGGCTGCCATTTTGCTTCCATATCCCCAACACAATATCTGACATATAGTTTGGTGCTTCATAAATGATGATTGTCAACTGCTGTTTTACATTTTGTTCAATCCTCACAACAACTCTGTGGAAGGGTTGTTTCACAACAAACTATTATTGTCTCTATTTTCAACTAGAACAGATGGGGAAACTGAGGCTGAAAGAGGCTATGACTCGCTAGGGGATACAGCTAGTATCTGAGATGATATTCAAACCCAGATCTTCCCAGCACCCAAGTCTCGCACTCTGTTCACTCCCCCATGCTGCCACTGTTCACTGCTACCACCCAGATCTGACACAATTGTAGATCTTCAGTGCAGGTGAGCTATTAACCTGATTAGAGCAGCTAGGGAAAGTTTCAGTGATGAATAATTAACACTCCACCTTCCATTTCCCATGGCGAGGGGCACTGGAATACCCACGGCACTCAAGGAGCCTTTCTTTCCCTGGGTACACATTGCTGTTAGGAAGAAGAGAATAACAAACATAGAAAACTACATCCTTCGGGGAATACCAAGGTCTGTTCCGGTGGCTAACTAATCAACTATCTCCCCAATGTTCAGAAATGCAATTAGTGCCAGGGATCACTATTAGGCATTTTGTTATTATAACTCGAAGGCTTATTAAAGAAGCACTAACTGGATGCTGGGAACTCTACACAAAACAGTCTTTTTTTCTTTAGAAATGAGTCTTTGGGTCTGAATGAAGAATGATGAAAAATAGTCATGATTAAGGTAACTCAGAGTCTTTTCTACTTGCTCATTGTAACGATAGACAGGCAGGAACTTTGGAACTGCACAGGCAGGAGGCATAGGCATAATGGGATGGATAGTACACTAACCTAGGACTGATGACACAGGAGAAGCATGATGTAGGAGATAAGAATGCTGAGCCAGAAATCAGACACTTAGAAGCTGGGTTGTCATGGGCAAGTAAATTGGGCTCCTTGCAGGTTAGTTTTTCCATTTGTAAAATGGGGATAATATAGTACCTACCTACCTCCCAGAATTCTGAGGAGGGTCAAATGAAATGGCATGCATATGTAAAGTGCTTTGAAAATCCTAAATCTCTTCTTTATTTGGGGGTTGCATTTTTAACAATTCTGAACTTAAAAAGACATTAACTACTATCTCGTGATAGAAGAGAAAAAGAGCATGGTACATAAAACTTGCAAAATTATTTTGCTCATCTTGCTTTTCTTTACAAATATATAATAAGTTTAGAGAGAGCTAGGTGGCTCATTGGATAGAGAGCCAGGTCTGGAGACAAGATCCTGGGTTCAAACATGGCCTCAGATACTTCCTAACTATGTGACCCTGGGCAAGTCATGTAAACCCAATTGCCTACCCCTTATGAATCCTCTTTCGTGAAACTGATATTTAGTATCAATTCTAAGACTGAAGGTAAGGGTTTAATAAATAAATAAATTAGTCTATCATTTTCGAAGTTATCCTGCTTGTTGGTAATTCTTTCTAGCTTTCCTTCTGCATTCTTTGCATTTGAAGAAATGATTCAATACTGTTCTTTTCTTCTTTATTCTTTTCTTTGTTTACTCCATCCCAACCCCTATTTTCTTCCTGTTCCACTCCAAAAATTGGGGGCAAAAATAATGAAAAATACACTCCTTAAAACAAGTACACATATTTAAGCAAAACAAATTCCCACATTGGCTTCTCCAAGAGAATGTATGCCTATTCTGCATTTTGAGCCCCTAATCAGGAAGTGGGTAGTATTCTTCAGTACACTGGAATCATGCTTCATCCTTTTAGAGCACCTAGTACATGTCAGTTATTATAATTATAGGACTGATGGAGGGGAGCCAGGGATTTTGTTACTATATGACAGGAGAAAGGGAAGAAAGATGTTCCAGGAATAGACTGCGGGGAGGGATTCCATATCATCAGAGGATACTCCCTCTAATGAGGCTTGTCTCCCCCTGATTCAGGGTCTCATCACCTTACACCAGGACTACTGAAATAGCCTTCTCCCTGACCCAAGTTTCTTCCTAGGTCGTTCTATCCTCAGATTGATCCTCTTAAAGTCAAAGTGATGGCACCACTCTCACCCCATTCAATTAATTCCAGTGGCTCCCTAATCCTCCAAAATCAAATATAAAATCCTATTTGACTTTTAAAAGACCTTCTTAACCTGGTTTCTTCCTATCTTCCTAACTTCTTTTCTTGAAACTCCACTCTTCCATCTTAGAATCAATGCTGTGTATTTGGTTCCAAGATTCCAAGACAGAAGAATGGTAAAGGCTAGGCAATGCAGATTAAGTGGCTTGCCCAGGGTCACACAGCTAAGAAGTTTTGAATGAAATTCAAATGTGAACCCAGGACCTCCTGTCTCCAGTCCTGGCTCTCAATCCACTGAACCATCTTGCTGCCCTCCCTTCCTAATTTCTTACATCTTATTCCCCTCCACAAGGTCTGCCATACAGAGACACTGACCTCCCTACAGTTCTACCCAGAGGAAACTCCAACTCTTAACTCTTTGAATTTGCCCTGGCTAGACTGCTCTCCCTCCTCTTCTCTGCCTCCTGGCTTCCCTAATTTGCTTCAGGTCCCAACTAAAAATCTCATATCCTATAAGAAATCTCTCCAAATCCCACTTAGTTTTCTAAGATTATCTCCACTATATACCTTGTTTGTACATCATTGTTTGCATATAGTCTTTGCCATTAGACTGTGAGTTACTGGAGAGCAGGAACTATTTTTTCCCTCTCTTTATATCCCTCTCTCTTAGAACAGTTCCTGGCCCATAACAGACATTATCAAATGCTTACAATACTGCCACAAGCATCATTAAGCTTATTGACTTCTAATTCTAGTCATCTAATAATATACACAACAGATATGTAAAGTGAAAGAAAAAGCAAAATATACAAATACTTTTATGCCAATGCAAGCTCATAGCTTTAAAAAAAACCCTTCCCTTCCATCTTATAATCAATACTAAAATATCATTCTCAAGGCAGAAGAGAGGTAAGGGCTAAGCAATTGGGTTAAGTGACTTGTTCAGGGTCATATAGCTAGGAAATAGCTGAGATATTTCAAATTCATTCTCTGGGGCTGGACCACATTAAGTGACTGTAAAGTTGCTTGGCCAACTGCATGTGTCTCTAGCAGATCCCAGATGAGACCAGACTATGCTTCACATGCCATCTAGCCAAACCACAGGTATCAGGATGACTAGAGACACACGCAGTTGGCCAAGCACCTTTACAATCACTTAATGTGGGCCAGCCCCAGAGGATGAATTTGAAAGATGAGTAGATTAACTTCTCCAGGCACAAAAAGGCAGAGATTTGTAGGTCCAGAGAGTGCTGGTCCAAGTGAAAAGAAATTGTATTATGAATGAATTAATAAATGAAAAGCATTTATTAAGCTCTTACTATATGCTAAACACTGGGGATACAAATACAAAAGCATGACAGATCTTAACCTCAATGATTTTACATTCTAATAAGGCAAGAAAACTCATAGGGAGTGAGTTGTGGGCAGCAATGGTAGTGTCTATCAGAGATGAAAGGACTTGGATATCTAGATCCAGTTCTATGGTGGGAAACTCATAAGGATCCCTGCAAGGGACATGTTGACTTAGAAAACTACATATTCGCATTATCTATATTCTATCGTATTTGTATTTGTTTTGTTAAATATTTCCCAGTTACATTTTAATCTGGTTCAGGCTGCATTCCAGTGTTGCTGGCCACAAGAGCCAGTTGGCTTTGTGTTCTGATCTCTGGTCTAATTCATCCCTCTGATTCTCCAGCTGAGGAAATTAAATCCTAAAGTGGTGAAGGACTTTTAAAAAAATTAAAAAGAGGAATAAACATGAGAGGTAGCATTTAAGCCCAACTCATCTAACCCCAGAGTTTCTGCTCTTTCCATATTATAACCAATCCGCCTCTATCTTCAATACCTCCAGTGAAAAGTAGCTCAGTAGCTAGCAAAAGCCCACCAGAATTCAGTGGTCAACTTAAATAAAATCTTGTTGTAAAAAATTCCCTTGGAGGTGGGTAGTCCAGCATCCTATCTAAAACAAGAATCACACATTTAAAGATCAACTATCTCTTATTTTATAGATGGGTAAACTGAGGCCTGAGGAAGTTAAATAACTCACCCAAGGTCACCCAGATAAAAATAGAGTTGAGATTTAAGCACCAATCCTCTGAATCCAGAATTGATATTCTTTCTACTATTGCACACTGCATCCCTTCTGTAGCATTCCTGACAATCTCTGGTATGACTAGCTCCAGGGGGCTGACTGTTCTCTTGACACTGAACTTCCATGACTCTGGAAGAGAGAGAGTGAGGCCGATGGCTTTGTGCAACTCTGCCTCACTTAATTCCAACTCAAGAAAAGTCATGGCATCACACTGGTCCACTTCGAAAATAGAAGACCAACCACAACTACTATTTACCAAGTAAGCCCATTTCATTGACAAGCAGGTTAATTTTTAGAAAGTTTCCTTCCATATTTTAAGCCAAAATTTGCCTCCCTATTATTCCCCCTCCATTGGCTCTAGTTCCAATCTCTGGAAGCACATTTGAATGTAAGCTTTTTCAGGGCAGGGACTGCTTTTGCCTATCTTTGTATCTCCCAGATTTTAGCAAGATAAGCACTAAAAACAAACAAGCAAACAAAAAACTTACCTTCTGTCTTAGAATCAGCTTAGAAGACAGAACAAGCAAAGGCTAGGCAACTGGGGTTAAGTGACCTGCCCAGGGTCACACAGCTAGGAAGTGTCTGAAGCCAAATTTGAACCTAAGACTTCTGACTCCAGGTCTGCCACTCTATCCACTGTGCCACCTAACTGCCCTAATAATAAGCACTTCATAAATGGTTGTTGAGCCATTAAGGTCTATACTTCCTTCTAAGGGAAGGACTTTCGAATGTGTTTAAAGATAGCTTTAATCCACCCCACTCCTGCCCCATGTCTTCTCTTTATCAACTTAATCATCTCTAGGTCCCTCAACCTACTAGTTCTCAACCTACAAGCTTTGCTGACTTCCTAGGAATGATCAGAGTTTGTAAACGTCATGCCTGAAGTGTGGCACCCAAAATGGTGCCCTGCTCCATCTCCTTTATGTAGCAAGCTTGGTTATTGGTCTTGATCTTAAAGGGCAGAGAACCCCCACCTTCTCTTTGCAGTCACCAAAAAAATAGGGGGCTTGATCTGAAACCCCATAAAGATGACTGTATCTAATTAAACCTGTGGCAACTGAGCAACACTGTTCCTCTGCATTTCCCCACCCCAAGGCTTAATAAATTCATGGTTTGTGAAAGATTATTACTTAAATCTACTGACACTGCATTTTACTTCTGTTTATTCTTTTGCTTAAAGGGCTTCATTTTGTTTGTGTGTCTGTATTAAAGAAACTTCACTCCCCACAGGTATTGGCTATGCTACCCCCCAGCATGGCACAAGGCTCAAAGTCAAATCACACAGCTGCCCACCCCCCTCGCTCCCCTAAAAACAGAGCACACAGAAACTGTTTGTATCTGAGCTGTGCAGTTTTAGAGCCTGCATTATTTAACACTGGCTTTAGTTATCTGGAATGGAGAATAAACAGCACCATAATAAAACCCATAAAATACACCAAATTGGATTTTTTTTCAGGGACAGCTCCAAGTACAGGGAGGTAATCAAAGAGATTTTGGAAAGCCTGGATATAGCATGTGCTAAGCTGAATTGACCCTGTGTCTGGAGAACACCTTACCCACGCCCCACTGGCAAACACCTTACTGATGGAGACTTGTCTTGGGCCTCTTTCCCCTTATCCAGAGACAATAGATGGGGTAAAAGGCATTTTGTCCTTGTTATCTGTGTATTTGTTTGGTTTTCCAAAGAAGTGACAGGACTGTGCTATAATGATTCACAGGCTGGGATCAGGGCCATGATATCATTTGTTTCTTGCACAGTGGAGCTTCTCATATCCTCAGCAACCATCTTCTCTCTTAGAGGGCAGTGATGTAACTTCAACACATGTTGCTGTCAATTGTTGTTGTTTAGTCCTTTCAGTTGTGTCTGACTCTTCTTGACCCAATTTGGGATTTTCTTGGCAAAGATACTGGAGTGGTCTGCTATTTCCTTCCCCAACTCATTTTATTTATAAGGAAACTAAGGGAAACAGGATCACACAGCTAGTAAATGAGGTAACATTTGAACTCACATCTTTCTGACTTAGACCCAGAACTATCCACTGCACCACCTGGATACCCACTATAAAGATGTACTACATCCAATATACTCACACCTGCTCTTGCTGCACAGATTGCTGCTGTACTCATCTGTAAAACGAGACTAAGATGGCCTCTAAGCTTTTTTTCCAACTCAGGTATTATCCTTATTGTGGATATAATATTCAGGGGCCATCATAGCCCTGTTTTGATACCTATTCTCCCTTTTCACTGAAAAGCAGCAATCCAATGAAAGGAAGGAAGGAAGGAAGGAAGGAAGGAAGGAAAGGTGCAAGGAAGGAAGGAAGGAAGAGATGGAAGGAAGGAAGGAAGGAAGGAAGGAAGGAAGGAAGGAAGGAAGGAAGGAAGGAAGGAAGGAAGGAAGGAAGGAAGGAAGAGATGGAAGGAAGGAAGGAAGGAAGGAAGGAAGGAAGGAAGGAAGGAAGGAAGGAAGGAAGGAAGGAAGGAAGGAAGGAAGGAAGAGAAGGAAGGAAGGAAGGAAGGAAGGAAGGAAGGAAGGAAGGAAGGAAGGAAGGAAGGAAGGAAGGAAGGAAGGAAGGAAGGAAGGAAGGAAGAGATGGAAAGAAGGAAGGAAGGAAGGAAGGAAGGAAGGAAGGAAGGAAGGAAGGAAGGAAGGAAGGAAGGAAGGAAGGAAGGAAGGAAGGAAGGAAGGAAGGAAGGAAGGAAAGGTGCAAGGAAGGAAGGAAGGAAGAGATGGAAGGAAGGAAGGAAGGAAGGAAGGAAGGAAGGAAGGAAGGAAGGAAGGAAGGAAGGAAGGAAGGAAGGAAGGAAGGAAGGAAGGAAGGAAGGAAGGAAGGAAGGAAGGAAGGAAGGAAGAAAGGAAGAAAGGAAGGAAGGAAGGAAGGAAGGAAGGAAGGAAGGAAGGAAGGAAGGAAGGAAGGAAGGAAGGAAGAGATGGAAGGAAGGAAGGAAGGAAGGAAGGAAGGAAGGAAGGAAGGAAGGAAGGAAGAGAAGGAAGGAAGGAAGGAAGGAAGGAAGGAAGGAAGGAAGGAAGGAAGGAAGGAAGGAAGGAAGGAAGGAAGGAAGGAAGGAAGGAAGGAAGGAAGGAAGGAAGGAAGGAAGGAAGGAAGGAAGGAAGGAAGGAAGGAAGGAAGGAAGGAAGGAAGGAAGGAAGGAAGGAAAGATGGAAGGGATGGAAGAACAGAAGGAAAGGAAGGAGAGGGTAAGAAGCTTCCATATCTGGAATACTCTGCTAGAATGTTTTGTGTAGGAAAATCCCACCTTCATGTTTATTCAACCAAGCCTTACCAGTTTATCTCTAGCATCATTAGGTAGAGCTAGCAATAATCTAGCATTATCTGTGACATCAGAAGTAGAAAATCACTCAAATACAATTCCCTTGACCTATACTGCAGAGTAGCATTAATTTGTGCAAGGAAGAACCCAAGCTATAATATCTAATCATGGGAAGTGTCTAGAGCTTAGCATAACTTGGGTCTTATCCTTTAGACTTAGTACAACCTACATATGTCTAGTCCAGAGGGCAAAACTTCTTAAAGGATCATCAACTTTCTTCTTTCTCCTCTTGTGTGGAGGATAATTAAAGGTTATTATATTCAAGGCCCAGCTGACCCTATTGTAAAAGATCAAATTGCATCTTTGTTTTTCCAGTGATTAAAGCCCAGATATGTCCCTTGCCCTCCTCCCTCTGCCTGTGGCTGTCTCAAATCAGGTCTTTAGACTTTTCCTTTGTGAGGAAAAAAAAATACCTACAATAGATTTCTGTGACTAGTACTCTGCCTTTCCTGAAAAAGCCTTACTGGACCTCAATAGTTTATCTTATTTGAATTTAGATTAATGCTTAAAAGATAATATGAAAATTGATCATAGATATTCTAATTGATATTTTACTTATTTTCCTATTATAAAATGAATATGCACATACAAGAGAGATTATCATCCCTAGAGAAATATTACAAAACCCATAGCTTCATGGAACAATTTGCACAATGGAACTCAACAAAAACAACAATGATTTAAGGTTGTGGTTGTATTTTTTAACCCATAACTTGAACGTTCTAGGGTTTTTTCTCCCCTTTTAATACAGGTTTTTTTAAGTTCAGGTTTGCAAATTATGAGACCCTTGATTACATATTGAGCTCTTTTGTTTTTTGGAATATATAAATCCATTCCCTTCTGCAGTTGCTGGTTGTACAGCATAGTCTTGTATCATTTGAATTTCCTTTCCTTTTTATCTGAAGCTTTTTCTTCCTGATCATTTCCACAATTTATTGTTTATCACTGACACTGTAAAATCTTACCACTATGCACAATGGAGTACATAGCATAATTTGTTGTTAATTTCTAGAAATGCCCTGTGCATTCCTTCAATTTATACTTGGTTTTCTGTATTCAGAAGTCCTGTGTATAACATTATGTGTATTATTGTATTTTTCTTGCATTCTGTTGTTTATGGTTTGTTTATTTGCTTTGCTCTTCTGAGAGACCCATGATCTTTAAATTGTCTCTATGCATCCTGTCTTCAAGATTAATATGTTTTGGTTCTTAGTGTCGATTTCTAGAAGCAGCTGCAACTGCTTTACCTCTTGCATAAATAATTCTTATTTGGGAGAATTTTAAGAGTTGGGGATAACAAGATAAAATGTCTAGGCCTACATCTTATTGATCATATGGCACAGAATAAATAATGTATAGGGCATAAAAATTCAGAATTTTAAGTTTCAAAAATAATAGAAATTTAACCAAGAATATTGATTAAGTATAATCAAATGAAGGGTAGACAAAAGTCAACCAGAGGACAAACTCTTAATATTAGAAGAATACTAAACAAGCTATCTGGCTGTATAAGATGGCCATATAAAGTCTTTTGACTTTGAGTTTGTGTGTATGTGTATACATATGTCTGTAGGTCATTGTATTTTTATATATGTGTGTGTGTATTATATATGTGCATGACTGTATTTATAAAACCTCATAGCAATGAATTGGCAAGAAATTATCTCAAGAAGTTGGCTTATTCCCAGGTATTATGCCTGAGATTCAAATAGTGCCACCAGGTGGATAATAGAATACATCTATTAAATGAACACTTCAAAATGACGAACAGACTGCTCAAAGTTGGAGCATAAACTTTCCATTTATGTTTTTCTCTAAGAATATTTCTCTTTAGTGTAAATATTGGTTAAATTTATCCAAAGTAAATAAAAATATGATTTGAAGTAAGTTTTAAAGAAATATAATGCATAGGCAGTTGTCTCCTTTTAATCACACTTTTAATTACTACCTACTTCAATCCTGACTTTATTTTCTGCTTTCCAGACTGTCTGCCCATTGGATCTATTCACAATTCCATTCCTTGCTTCTAATACTGCTTTGAAAATCTAAGATATAGATTTAACCTTGTTTTCTATATCCTTGTTCCAGTCACTTTGGGCTATAGGATAACTTAGCAAAACATCAGAACTTATCATTTGAAAATGATTCCAACTAGAATGCTCCAATCTGCCTAAAATGCAAACACTTCAGGTAGTACCAGAAACTCTTCTGTTTGATTTATCAGAGAAGAGTCCCTTGTAGCTAGCTCTAATTACCTAGTCTGGGAAGGGGAAACCTGCCTATGGCTTCTGACTTCCCAGTTGGCATTCCAAAATGTGTTTTCCACCCTGATCTTTCTGCTCCGATTAGAAGCAGGAAAAAAAAAACTGAGGGGGGAAAAAAAGTCTTATCTCTTTCTTCCCAGTCTTCACAAGATGGCCCTTCAATTTTAAGATTATTCCCTTCATTTAGTATGTGATTACCTGTAAGGCCATGCTGTCAGTCACCCACCCACTCACTCTCCTTCCTTTGAAGCTTACTTTCACTGTAAGAACTCATTGCATAGAATACTAATGATTACTAATTAACTCAACTCTACATTCCTGGGATTTTTTCCTGAACCTAAGTTCTTAAAAATATTTTGGCCTTTTTCTTGAGCTTTTAGGCATATTTTTAAGAGAAAAGAACCCTTTCTAAACACAACTATACCATAAAAACATAAAATCCTCCTTATCTGAAATAAAGCTAAACACAACCTTGGAAGACCAAATAAAAATCATATTGACCTAGAACCAACCCAGAGCTGACCCAAATGCACTCTAAAAAAAAAAGAAGAAGTTATACTGATGACAAAGGCTTCAGGCTTAGAGCCACCACTTTTGCTATGTCTAGGTTATAATATGCCAATGTTCACAGGCTAGGAAAATGGAAAATTGCTTGGGTTTCTCACACAAAATATAAAAGTGATATGATTGAATAAAATTAGAGATCCCTTACCTTGGGAAAGATTTTCTGTGCCTATAAATATATAGTGATTCTAATAATTTGTAGGAATAATAATAGCCAGAAAGACCTAGGTTCAAATCCTCCCCATCAGGAAGTAGTTGTATAGCTATTAGTAAGTCATTCAAACCCTCAGGATTTCTAGGCAAATCTCTGAGCCAATAGTGTAAATTAAAGATAAGTTGTCATTTTACACTGGTGTAAGGTATGTGCACATTTTCAAAGTGCTTATATATATATATATATGTATATATATGTATCTCATTTGATCATCAAACAACCATATGAGGTAGCTACTACAGGCATTATTTTCCTCATTTTGTGACTAAGGAAACTAACAGAGAAGTTGTGATTTTACTGAAGTTACAAAGCTTATAAGAGTTAGAGTCATAATTTGAACTCAGATTTCTCCAGACTGTTACCTCCTAGGTTAAAGCATTCCAAAAGTCATACTGAAATCAGTGGAGGTCAATGGAAAATTTACTAGCATAAGAATTGTAACTATTAACAACCATGTGAAAGGTTGATCCAAATTATGAATTATAAGAGAAAAGTATATCAAGACAATTCTGAGATTTCATATCACATAATCAGTAAAGATGACAAAAGACTGAAAAAATGCTAGAGAGGTCAAATATATAGAAATACAAAAATACATTAATATTGTTATAAGGTGGGTTAAAAGAAGGGTTAAATTAGCATATATATATATATATATATACACATGTATCTATATAATAAAAGGTTTATTTAAACATAGGAAGAAGGGAAGGGAAGGGAATCAGGGACTAACTTACTTCTAACCCACCCCAGATGTTAAAATCCTAAACTTTCTATAATTATTCTAAACTAATTAATTAATTAAAGTTAAGGAAGGATTGAGGCAAGGACAAAGGACCCAATTAAATCTCACAACCAGGAGTCCTTCTTGGGTCAAGCAGAAGTCCTAGTGACAGCTCTGTAGGTCCACACAGGATTAGAAGAGAAATGATTAACTCAAACACTGTCCAAGGTAATCACTCACTCAACCACTCCTTCAAGATGGTCCAATTTCCTGGCAGCTTCAAAGTCTTTTCCTTCAGAGAGAGCCAACTCCACTCTCTCTGTCTTCTTCCAGAAAGTCCACAGTCAGTCCCAACTGACTCTCTCCTTCCCAATCCTCTCTGAATATTGACCCAGTCCTTGCCCTGTGGGATCTCTTTGCTTCTTGCTTTTTGCAAAGCTAATACTTTACAACAATACACTGGTGGTAGGGTTATGGATTCAACTATGCAGAAAAGCAACTTGGAATGGTGCTAAGGAAGTGGATAAAAATTCCATAAAGGCTCAGAGAGCCTTCTACTAGGTATATATCTGCAAGAAAGTCAGAGAAAGAAAGAAGAGTCCATTTACACCAAAATATTCATAGCAGCCCTTTTCTGATAGCAAAGAATAGGACATCGAGTAGGTACTCTTCAACTGGAGATTGTCCACACAAATGATGGTTTAGAATATAATGGTATGTTACTACTCTGCAAAAAAAAGATGAATATGAAGACTGCAAAAAAGCATGAGAAAACTTATATGAACTGATGCAGTGAAGTAAGCAAAACCAATAAAACCATATACAAAGTGACTATGACATTGTCCCTGGGAAGAAAAAAAAGGAAATTGAAAATGCAGCCCCTCCCTTCTTTATAGAGGTGAAGAACTATGCATATAGAAATATTATAGCTACTGTCAAACATTTTGATCCAACATTTACTGGTTTTGCTACACTGTTTTTGTCTTTTTTCTTTTTAATTATATAATACAATGAATATCTTGCTAGAAAAGAAAGGGGGAGAGATATTCAGAAATGAAGCTGATATAAAATAACAATATAAAAACAATCCTTTTGGATTCTTTTTTAAAGAAAAGATAATCAATGAAATAAAAATCACAGGAATATATAGATAGGCCCATTCTCCCTACTAATGCATTTGGTACATTCTCTTTTTATTAATTGGTAGGCTACATATCTAATAAGCTCCTCTTGTACTGAAGAACATTCATTCAGAAAAATAAGTAGTATATAGAGTAAAGAAATGAGAAAATCCTTACCCTTAGAAGAAGTATAGCCAGCCTATGGGTGTCCAACTTGTGCTTTAATCAAAAAACAAGCTCCATCTTGGACTCTCAGAGCTTATATGCTTCCTAATAGCTAAGGTGACCCTGATTACAGGAGAATCTCCAGAATTTTAAGAGAGCCAACAGGAAGCAACAACCAGAAATGGGTCAATTAAAAAGGAATTAGAAATCAAGCAAATTCAAGGACCTTGGACTGTGGGGAAAGATTGTAGGAAAAGGCATATGGGCTTCTGTTCTAATGACAGTTACTCAAATTTCTGGGGAAATGGCCAAAACTAAAGAATTGGCCTTAAAGACCATGAAAGAGCTGTTTGTGTTTCTGTCATAGCTGAATAGTATCATTCATTGGCAACCTAAATGGCTTGTGCCATAAGGTGATTAGAAGTAACTACAAATAAGGGTAAAAAACTTATTAACAGATTCAAATAATATGGTATTATGCATGAGAAGTATTACATTTTTGCCTATGCACTTTATGTCTATTATTTATACAAATAAAACATCTAGGTTTGAGGAAAATGAGCACACCATACTGCTTAAGAAACCTGTGTACCATGTCCTTAGCACATTACTTTGGACATTCCCTCATTCAGAAAACCCTGCATATAACACTACAAGGGAGGATAGAGAGCTGGGGGGGGGGGGGGGGGGACTGGGGTTTTCTTTTGAAGGCTATTTGAAGACTATGACTGGGACATTCTTTCACCAGGAATTTAAGAAAGGGCATCTTGCATAAATACAATGAGGAGGGTGCTGGCAACCACAGGATTCACTCTTCATTCAGAAGTGAGGAGGGCTTAAGTGTCCTCAGAATCTGATCAGAATGTTCCCAGGTATGATAGCATATTTGAGTCAAGCAATCAGTCAGTAAACAGAGGAGCAACTTTCTCTTTGACCTGAGGTCTTCCATTTCCTGCTGTGCCTGTCTCTTGAGAAAGAGGAAAAGGAAGGTCAATGAGGAGCAAGATTTCACTTCCCTTCATTCTACAACTTTTTTCTCCCACTTCTTCCTCTTCTAGTTATTTGTGAAAGTTGGCTTTCCCTGATGGGACAACCTCCCTTTCCACTCTCTCCAGTACTAGATATGCATTCCCCTTCGCTCACCCATCAAAGTAGGGGAGTTGGATTACTTCTCTCTTTTTTTTCCAAATTACTTGTCAACACAATATTTAACAATTGTTTTCTGACATTTTGTGATCCAAGTTCTCTCCCAACTTCTCTTCCTCCTTTCCTATCTTCCTCCTCCAGTAGAGTTACTTCTTGCCGCCACTGCCATTTCTAGGCTCTTTCCCTACATTCATCACTTAGTAAACTCTCTTCCTTTGAGGTTCATGAAATTCATATTACCTAAATGAAATATTGTAGCTATTTACAGAACTCCAGGTCACTCCCTATCCTTCCTTTACCAGACTGGTACATGGCTCACCATTTTTCTCACCTCCTCAACTCTTGCCTTCATACTAAGAAACTTCAATGTACATGATGACTCTCCTTAAAACACCCCAATTACTCATTCCTCAAACTACTCACTGCCCATGGGCTATTTCTCCACCTTACCCCAACCACAAAGATACTCTAATTTTGCCATCACTCATAAATGCATTATGTCTATATTCAAGAATTGGCTTCCCATCTTTCATTTTGCCTCCCCTTACCTCCCAGCCCTGTGGAACAAGCTTCTGCAGCTTTAGCAGATAACTAGACTTCTATACTTAGCTTACATCTAGGAATTGTGTCTTAGATTGCTTTCACTTTTTGCTACCTTCAGGATTACCCAAGTGCTGGTGAACAAAAGTAGAGAAAATCATACAACCATTCTGATTGAGTCAACTACAAATCTGTTTCATAACTTCAGCTGGACCTCTCTTCTACTAGGTAAAACAGCTTTCTTCCCTTATCAAATCACAATCTGGATTTTCCAAAACTTTGTAATCCTCTTCAAGTTTCCCATAGTACACTCTTCCCCCATTCTTTCAAATGAGAGCCTTGACTCAGATTACTTATAAAAATTAAAATCATTTATCATGATGTCTCTCTCAGCTCTCTTCCTGAACTCACATCCTCCTTTTACCCCTATTCTCATATGATGAATTCATTTTACTCCTTACCAAGGCTAATCCCTCCACCTGCTCATTCCATCCCATTCCATTTCCTCTCCCCCAAAAGATTGCTCCCTCTTTCAGTCCCATTCTATCACTTATTTTCTTTCTTTTTCCCCATCCCTCCCACCCATCCCCAAGAAGGCATGTAATGTGATATTTCTCCCTGTCTACTAGTTCCTTTCTTAGTGCCTACAAATAAACCCATTCCTCCCCCATCCTCAAAAAAACCCTTTACTTGATCATCCCATATTACTAACTATGGTCTTCTATCTCTTTCTGTCCTTTGTGGCTAAATTCCTTAAAAAGACCATCTAATAGGTGCCTCCACTTTTCCTCTTGCTAACTTTTTAATACCTTATGATCCAATTCCCGATCTCATCATTCCACTAAAACTACTTTCTGAAAAGGTACCAGTGATCTGTTAATTGCCAAATCCTTTTCTCAATCCTCATTCTCTTTGACCTCTCTTCAGTCTTTGACACTGTCGATAACCCTTCCCTCCTTGATATTCTCTTTTCTCTAGGTTTTTAGGAAACAACTCTCTCCTGGTTCTCCTTCTACCTATATGACCACTCATTCATTATTGGACCTTTGTCCAGGTCATGTCTGCTAATGGCGAATATCCCACAAGGTTCTTTCCTAGGCAATATTCTATTCTCCCTCTATAAATCTACACTTTATCTCATCAGTCCCACTGGTTTAATTACCATTGTTTTGCTGATGTTTCTAAGATCTACCTATCCTGCCTTAACCTCTCTGTTGACCTCCAATCTCACATCTCTAACTATTTTTCAGATGTCTTAAACTAGATTCCAGTAGACATTTTAAATTAAACATCTCTAAAACTAAACTCATTTCTTTACCCTTTAGTCCTCTCTTCATCATCATCCTAACTTCCCTATAGGGAAGGCAGAGGAAAGCACCATCCTTCTCTTTCCTCAGTCTCCAAACCTAGGTCACATCATTGAGTCTGTACTATCTCTCACCCTCTTTACCCAATCTGTTTCCAAGGCTTGTTGATTTTATCTTTGCAACATCTCTCAAATATATTTCTCTTCTCTCCTCTGACATTGGTACAAGCTTTCATTCCCTCATGCATAGACTATTACAATAGCCTGCTAGGATATCTATCTCCCTCAAGACTCTCCCTTCCTCTAGTCCATTTTCCATTCAGTCGGTAAGTGATTTTCCTAAAGCACAAGTCATAAAGGGACCTTCCTAAAGGGAAGGTCCAACCATTTCATTCTCCTACTCACAAATTCAGTGGTTCCTTATTTGCTACAGGATCAAATAAAAAAAAATCCTGTTTTTGAAGAACCAGCTCCTATTCCCTTCCCTGTCCCCCTCACCCATAGAAACCCTGCAGGCAAGTCATCACAGCCTGACATATGCCAGGAACTGATAAGGACCCCAGCCCCAGAAGTTCCTGTCAAGTTCCTGTTCACTCCCCCTCCTGACATATGCCAGGAGCCAATAAGGACCCCAGTCCCAGAAATTCCTGTACACTCCCCCTACCACAGAAGTTCCTGTTCACTTCAGTGTATAAAAGATCTTCCAGCCCCAGAATTGGGGCTCAAGTCATTTTTGGAGTGCTGAGCCCAAGTTGCAGTTTGTTTAATAAACTCACTTTTGCACCTTACATTGTTGGTCATCGTTTCATCCTTGGGATTGCTACACCGGACACTTCATTTTCTATTCAAAACCTTTTATCAAATAATTCTCCCACCACTACTATTTTTTTCAAGTCTTCTATCTATTCCCCACCATGTGCCCTTTGATCTAGTGACACTGGGCTCCATGTTGTTCCATGAAGTAAATACTCTATCTCTCATTTCATGGCATTTTCACTGGTTGTCTTCCTTGTCTAAAATGTTCTCCCTCCTCAACACTGATTACTAGCCTCCCTGGCTTCCTTTAAGTTTAAACATTAGAGGAGAATATAGGAGCCTCTTGAGGGAAGGGAAATTTAAAGGACCTTCTAAAGAAGGACTTGCTTAAGTTGACTCAAAGAAAATTAGGCAGCATTATGGGAAGATGGCAGAGTAGGGCCCTCCTAATACCTGCCACAAAGAATCAAAAATAACTCCACAGAATCAAAACTTAAAGTAGGGGGAAGGGAGGAGCAGATAGGAGTCCGGAATGAAGTTGAATCTGTGAAAACTAGAGAGGAAGGTTTTCTGACTTCCCTAGTGGTAGTCCCCACCCTAAACCCTGGGAGCAAGAACAGAACAAACAGAATGGAATCAATGAGGTGGCCCCTGGGGGAAGAATTAGCAACCTTAATTTGTTTGCTGAGTCCCAGAGCCTGCATCCCTGAGGACACTAGTGTAATCCTCAGGCAGAGGACCTTGGGAACAGCCATATCTGCTGCCATCTCAGCTCACCAGAGATCCCAACTAATTTACAGTTGGGATTTAAGCAATGGACACGGAGAAGTCTGCAGGTACCAGGTCCTAAGAGCAGGAGCTCAAGAATTGCTGCTATTGAATGAGGGACTTTGAAAGTCCAAGGAACATAGACTAGACACCTCCTCTGTCCCAGGCGGCAGCAATAGGAGAGGAGGAGTGAGGAAGGAGCCAACTCTGGTCGGCTGGTGAGTATGGTCATTCCCAAGACAGTGGATTCCCTGGTTGCTTCCATCAGAGGTGGCAGATAGGTTGCTGACAATAGCAGTGGCAGAACTGTCTAGAGGCTCTGGTCAGAACATCTGAGGTCAATCACAGACTGGGACTTGAGCAGGGGACCTAGGATTACATCAGAACCTAAACTGTAAAAACTGAAGTAACTAAATAGGAACCAGATAAAAAACAAACACACACACACACAAAAATCCTTCAACCTGAAGTAACATACCCCAGCACAACAGGAACCCTGTGAATCCAATAAAAAGCCAATAATTAAATCTATTGGCCACACTGATAACATTTTAAAATAGAAATAAATGAGCAAGCAAAAGAAAAAGAGCTCAACTATTGATAGCTATTATAGAGACAGAGAAGACCTCAGCTCAAATTAAGAAGACAGTTAAGTAAAAGCATCTATTTCAAAAAACAGCAAAGAAAGACAATACATGGCCACATGATGAAAAATAGCTTTTGGAGGAGCTCAAAAAAGACTACAAAAAACAAATGAGAGGTTGAGAAGAAAAGATGAGCAATGCAAGAAAATCAAGAAATTTATGAAAGAAAGATCACCTAAAAGGAAAAAGAGATACAGAAACTCACATGAGAAAACAATGTATTAAGAATTAGTCTTGAATAAGGAGAAAGTAATGATTTCCTAAGATAACAAAAAATAATAAAGCAAATTCAAAAGAATGGAATAATAGAAGAGAATATCAATATGTTATGACAAAAAAATCCTGGAAAATAGGTCAAGGAAAGACAATATGAGAATAGCTAGACTCCCAGAAAGTTGTGATCAAAAATAGAATTTACACTCCAAAAACTCATCAAGGAAAACTCCATAAATTCTAGAATCAGACAGTAAAAGAGACATTGAAATAATCTGTCAATCATAATTTCAAACAGACCCAAAGATGGAAATACATAAGAACATCATTGCTAAGTTCTATAGTTCCCCACCCCAATTCATCCCCCCACAAAAACAACTTAAATACTGTGGAGCTAGAGTAAGAATAGCATAAGACTTAGCAGTTAGTACATTAAAAGCACATAGAACATGGAACAGCATTTTGTAGAGCAAAGGAACTGGGCTTACAACCAAAACAGTAGTATCTTGATACACAAACACCTTAAGTCACAAGCAATTTGAGATATGAGCAGTCATGATTGCGATTTTCTACTTCAAGTCATGAGCAGATATTTGAATCACAAGCCTTCCCTACCCTCCACTAGATAGACTGCTGAACACTTGGTTTCACAAATTACATGAGGCTGCCTCATTTAGTTCAGTGTTTATCTGGCTATGGGAGCATCTGTATTGAATTGCTTTTGCTTTCTTCTTTATTTTTGTCTTTATTATCAGTTTTTTGGCAAATTTCTTAACTTTTAACCATGGGACCTGGTGACAAAGGAATTAAAGGAGTTACAGCAGCAGCATATTGAGGTTTTGCAAGAAATTATTGGGGAGGAGATGGAGATTGATGTCAATACAATGAGTCAATACAAGTGAGATTAAGAAAATGTTGAGGATTCAGGAAAAAATTAAAGTTTATTGAAAAGACACACCCAGAAAAAGTTGCAACAGGTCATATGTTGGAGCTGTGAAATAATACTTGTTTCCTACATTATCGAAACATTCTGAAAGGGAGGAAGAAACAAACTTCCATGGAATGGTTTTTGTTGAAACAGCCTCTAAGTGAAATCAAGGAAGTGTGACAGTCAAAATTCAATAAAGAAAATAATGATAATTAAGTAAAGTTTAAAAATAGCAATTAAATTTAGCAATAAAGTTACATATCATAAATAATATGTAAGGTCAATTTTGTATTTAAATGTAGTGTTACATGTATAGAAAGTAAAGTATGTTAAGCCATAGTGTAGGAAATGAAAACCTTCTCTGCCAACATCTTTGTATGACCTTGAAGGCAAATAAAATTTCATAAGCAAGTTTATTTCTTTACATTATTTCTTATTATCTATAAATATATTTATTTGTTGTTTATAATGTTCATTTTCATATTTAAAAGCATATGAAACAAAAATTCATGTGGTTTTGGGGGGCTGGAACATATTAATTGCATTTCCATTAATTTAAATGGGGAAATTCAATTTGACACACAAGCAAATTGTTATGAACTTAGCCATGGAATGAATTAAACTCATGTGTCAAGGTACCATCATAATAATATCCAGCAAAGTTGAGCATAATTATAAAAGGTAAAAAAATCAACAAATTTAGTGAACTAAAGGAGATTCAACTATTATTGGGAGGGAAATCCAGAACTCAGCAGAAAATTTGATCCATAAGAACATACAGAGACAATGAAAAACTAATCACAAGCAACCCAAAAGATCAAATTATTTTATTCCTGTATGGGGAAATGTCATCTTAAGCCACTGAGAATAGCATCATTGCCTGGGTATTTCGAAGGGGAGTGTATGGATGGAAGACTAGGCTGAGGTGAATAGAATGGAATGAGCTAAAATTGTAATGGAATAGACCATGAGGAGGTAGGGTGGGATGGATATCTCATGAGAAGGAAGAAGTGGAGGAACTGCCACAGAGAAGGGAAGGAGGGGGTGGAGAGCTGGTAGTACTAGAACCCTACTCTTATCAGACCTGGAATAAAGAGAGAACAACATACATAATTAGAAAGGTAGAATTTGTCTATGTATAGAGAAACTGGAGGGAAGGGAAATGGAATAAGAGAGGAACTGAGAAAGGGGGAAAGGGAGGGAAGAAAAGGTAAGGAGATAGGGAGAGACTCTTAGGACAAGATAGGGGAGGAATTTTTAGAGTCTAACTCATTGAGAAGGAGTAGGTCATGGTTGAGGGTATAAGGAAGGGAATTTTTTTAAGGTAGATAGAAAAAGAATTAAAAGATTCAAAAGAATAAGTGGAGAGGGACAATGGAGGGAACTTTGGAAAGGTGGGCCAATTTGGAATTAGGCAGGCAAAGGATGAGGATAATGGAGGATTTGGCAGAAGAAGTATGAATTGGAAAGGTATTGGTCAGAGGAAACTGGACATCTGAAGAGGGATATGGAAAGAAAGGAAGAGGGGGACAAACAGTGAGGAAGAACAGAGTAGATGGAAATGCCCAGGAAATTACATGGAGTATAACGGGATGAATGCACCCAGGAGAAGAATATAGATATGGAAAGGATCAAAAACTAAGACCTGACAATGTGTTTACAAGAAACCCAATGAAAATGAGAGACACACATAGAGTTAAGGTGAGGGGCTAGAACAGAATAGACTATTCCTCAAAAGATCTAGAGAAAGCCAGGGTAGCAGTTATGATCTTTGACACAGTTGGGGCTAAAAAGGATATTAAAAAAGATATAGTATGAAAAATAAAGAGATGAACAGGATAACTATATTATATTGGGGGAAAGGGTTACTATGAATAATGAAACCTTATCAATACTGGACCTGTATAGATCAAGTGTTATATCATCTAGATTTAGAGGAAAAACTAAAAGAAATACAGATAGAAATAAATAACAAAATAATAATAGTGGGTGACTTTAATTTTCCCCCCTCAGAATTAGATAAAGCTAATAAAAAAAATAAATAAGAAAGAAGTTAAGGAAGTGAATAGAACCTAAGATAAGTTAAATATGATAGTTAAACCTGCATGAGGTGGGGGAATGGGGGGGAGGGAGAGAGAGAATCAAATATAGGCAAACAAGACTAGCTTTAATCTCAAAGAGCTTCTTTTTTAATGGTGGAAGATTCCACAAATTAAATACCTGGAAACAGAGAGGAAGGGAAAAAGTACCCACATAAGAATGAGGTAGTGGGCAAAGAGAAAAAGTTCAGAGAGTGAGTTGAGGCATGGGTAAGTTGAGGCATGGCTGGGGCCCTTTCCAAAATAGTGATCCCAATGAAGGGGCAAAAAGCACTGATGAAATCACCAACTAAAAGAATATTTAGATGAAGAGAAGTCCCTAGGGCAGAGTCTTGAGGTATACCTCAAGTTAGTGGGTGTGATATGGGTAAAAAATCCTGTAAAGAGGAATGAGGATTTCTAATTTGTTTTTTAATTGGGGGGGGGGTTTAATTTGGTATTTTTCTAGTTCTCATTTTATACCCAGTTCATCATTTGGGGAATGGCTAAACAAATTGTGGCATATGATTGTGATAAAATACTACTGTGATGTTAAGAAACAATGAGCAGCTTAATTTTGGAAAAACAAGGAAAGACCTTTATGAAATTATGAAGAATGAAACAAGTAGAACCAAGAGAACATTATATATAGCAGCAGAAATATTATCGGAAGAATGATTTGTGTATGTCCACCTCCAGAAAAAGAACTGATAAAGAGAAATAATCAAGACAGTGTTTTATATATACATATATCTTTTTGCTAAATGATGCCTTATCTAATGGTGGGATGGGGAAGGAGGAAGGGAGTTACCTGGGTATTTTATTATAACAAATAAATAAATAAGTGTTTTTGTGAATTGGCCTGACTATTCTGAAGGGCAATTTGGAATCATGCCCAAAAAACTTTAAAGAATTCATGCCCTTTGCAGATTCGAATCCAGATACTGGGTTTATATCCCAAAGAGGAAAAAAAACTGGGCAAGGACCTGTTTGTACAAAAATATTTATAACAGTGCTTTTTATGGTGGCAAAAATTAGAAGCGGGGCATGTCCCTCAACTGGGGAATGGTTGAACAAATTTTGATATATGATGGTAATGGAAATCTATTGTGCTATAAGGAATGATTAATTGATAAATTTCTATGTGAACTGGAAAGACCTATATGAACTGATGTGCAGGAAAATAAGCAGAACCAAGAGAACATACACAGAAACTGTAACATTGTGAGATGATCAAAGGTAATTGACTTTGCTACTAATAGCAACGCAATGATCCAGGACAATTCTGTGGGACTAATGAGAAAGAATAACTAGAGGAAAAAAGCTGTGGGAGTAGAAGTCCAGAAGAAAACATGTTTATATGGGTATGTGATTTGGGGTTTTGGTTTTAACGTATTACTCTTTTTCAAAAATTAATAATATAGGGGTAGCTGGGTAGCTCAGTGGATTGAGAGTCAGGCCTAGAGACAGGAGGGCCTGAGTTCAAATTTAACTTCAGACACTTCCCCGCTGTGTGACCCTGGGCAAGTCTCTTGACCCCCATTGCCTAGCCCTTACTACTCTTCTGCCCTGGAGCCACTACACACTATTGACTCCAAGATGGAAGGTAAGGGATTAAAATAAAATGAATAATATGAAAATGGGTTTGAGTGATAATATGTAAATGTATAACCCAATGGAATTGCTTGTCAACTCCAGGAGGGGGGATGGATGAGGGGAGGGAGAAAAGGCAAATCATGTAACCATGGAAAAAATTTTTAAATAAAAAAAATGAAAACAAAAAAAGTAAGAGAATAAGAGTAGTCAAATAGTGAGAAGGAGAAAAAAAACCCTAAGTAGAGAGGGTATCTGGGAGACAAATGTGGTCAAGACTGTCAAATTCTGCAGGAGACTGAGAAGGATGAGAATGGAAAGAAAGGTCATTAGATGTGGCAACCAAGAGATAATTGGTAGCTTTGGAGAGGGCAGTTTCAGTTTGTTTTTTTTTTTTAAAGCATCCAGATTTAAGAAGATTTAGATATAAATGAGAGAAAGTCATAGGAACCAAGTACCAACAGCTTTTTCAAGGAGTGTGGAGAGGGAAAGGGAAATGAACAAGCATTTATTAAGGGCTCACGGTGTGCCAGGCATATGTGCTCAATGCTTTATTCATAAAATATCTTATTTGGGTCTTACAATAAGGACAAAGATGGAGACAGATGAGAAATGGATGCTATTTCTAGTCTCATCTTATAGTCAAGAAAAAATAAGGCAAACAGACTAAATGATTTACCCAGGGTCCCACATCTAGGAAAGAATACAACAAAGTGAGAAAATCTATTTCCAGATGGAGTTTGGACAAATAAAACCTTGAATTTGTTTTCACCTTCCCCTGGCCTAAAGGTGAGGAAATAACCCTGGAGTGAACTTTTGGTCTGGCAAGGGTCCCGGGATTGCTTGTTTATTATCTGCCTGATGAGAATATTCTATGAAGTAGAAGTTATTGACTGTGCCTATAGTCTGGGTGTGCTTGGGGAATAGGCTCCCAGCAGGTTGTAAATCCAGAGCAAGAACTGGGGGGGGGGGGGGGGGGGAAGCAAGTTGATAGACAAAAGAAAAGGAAGGATATTTAATTCAGTGGGTCAAAAACCTGAGGATTCATAAGCTATTTGCTGAATGCATATTACAAGGGAGATCCTGCACTAGGCATTGTGGGGGATTTTAAAATGAGTAGAACACAATTCCTGTCAGAGCAGTGTGGAAGGGAAAGAGATCAGAAATACACATAAATAGCCATAATTCGAGGCAGAGCAACGTGAGGTAGAAAGTCACAAAGTTCTGAAGATTCAGAGGAAGTCATCCCAAGCTTTCAAAGGGATGCTACAAGGAGATAAACAAAAGGAGCCGACATATGTCAATAGAAGTTTTGCCAACTACACAAGTGGTCAGACATAGCCCCATTACTACCAAAGGCATTTGAACATAGCACAGGGAAACAAGATGGATGAGGAATTCTATTTTTACTGATTTTTAATCTCCTTTCTTGGCTTCTCTTTTTCTGAGCTAGGGATGGAAGCCACTCATTCCCTTTCCTCCTCATGTCCCCATACCTCCCTCTCTCTCTCTCTCTCTCTCTCTCTCTCTCTCTCTCTCTCTCTCTCTCTCTCTCTCTCTCTCTCTCTCCCCTCCCTCTCTCTCTCTCACACACACACATATACACGCATGTACACACAAATACACACACACGCACACCCCATATTTCCTTGTCTCATCATAAAATTCATCTATGCTCCTTTCCAATTAAATGTTATAAATGTAAGCTCCGATTTCACAATTGTAGGCAGAGCAGAAACATCTCCTTATGCTATGGCTTACTGTCCAGTGGCCAAGATACTAACTCAGAGATGAAATTAAAGGAAATGTTTAAAGACTGGTGATTTTAAGGATGGATACCAAAGAACATTAAAATTAACGCAACTGTATTTGGACGGTAAGCAAATTCTGCCACCTGCATTTTTGTCGTTGTTTGTATGCTTCTGGCAATCCATGCCTGCCTAGACTTAAGTATTCCAGGTCATGGATTCTGTTTTGCTTACAGAATTTGGGGGCATTATTGAATATATCGACTGCTTTTTGCAGGGGCAGGGAAAGTTACTCAGTGGATAGAGTGCTGTTTAAGACCTAAGTTTAAATGTGGTCTCACAGACTTAGAATCTATGTGGCCTTCAGCAGGTCATTTAACCATTGTCTGTCTCAATTCTCTCATCTGTAAAATGGGAATAATAATAGCACTTATCATTTGCTGTTATGAAGAGAAAATGAGATATTTGTGAATGTTTTTCAAACTTTAAGGGATGATATAAATGCTATTATTATTGTTATTTCTTATTATTATCAGTATTAATCTCTTTTTTGTTGTTGTTGTTTCTGGAAAATGCTATGATTTCACTAATGTAAGGAGCAACCACTATGAAGACTCCCTCCTCCAGGGCAGATGAGCAGCTACTCTACCAATGACAATATTAGGCAGTTGCGTAGGACACTGAAAGCTTAAGTCATTTTCCCAGGGACATAGAGCTAGCATGTTTCAGAGGTGGACCTTAAACCCGCATCATTCTCATTCCAAGACTTGCTCTCTATCTGTTATGGCACATTACCTTTCTGGTAGCACTATGTAACTATAAACAAAATAACAGACTTCCGGTCAAGATGGTGGCTTAGAGAAAGCTAAAGTTCAGATCTCCGGAAACCCTTCCCTACCGAACTCAAACTATATGCTCCTAGGGAACCGAAATTCAAAACAAACAACAGCATAGACCCCGGGAATCCTCCTCCTGGACCTGGATCAAAAGGTATGCCCCCCCCAAAAGCCAGAACCCGAGATCACTCGAACCTAAGGGGTAGGCAGAAGGTAGGTCCCAGGACCCATCCCCCCAACCCAGAGTGCCCAGTCGAAGGCAGCAGAGGGAACCTCAGAGCCTCAGGGCCGGCTATTCTGAAGACGGCTTCCTGAAAACAACCTGACTCAGATGAGGGGGAACCCAGCACAGACAGCAGGGAAACAGAGAGAGACCGGGGGAGCCTGTAACCCCCTTGCTGGATCTCTCCATCCCAGTCTCACGGAAGGTCCCTGCCTCAGGGCCTACTCAGTTCAACCCAGGGAAAGCTAATCCTATCAGGAGTCCTCAGAGCTCCAAAAAGCCGCGGCCCCTCCCCCCTCAGAGTGCTGGCTTTCCTAGCCCTAAGGCACAGAAACAAACATCGCAAGGAAAGGGCCAAGCCAGGCTCAGAGCTTGGAAGTAAGGCAAAGGAGAAGCATCTGGAGGGAACCGAGGAGGGCAGTAACACAGAAACATCAACAATTCCTGGCTTCCCCAGGAAGACAGAACAACAACTGCATAGAATGGACAATCTGCCTAGGGCTAAAACCTCTGAACACCAGACAGAGATAAGAAAAGCTAGTCCTCCCCACTCAAATAGAGATGGCAAACTCCACAGAAGCACAAAAGCCCCAAACTTCCAAGAAAAACAAGAAGAAGGGGGTGACTTTGGACACATTTTATGGAGCAAAAATACAAAATACAGAGGAGATAGAAGAGGAAACACAAACAAATGCGCCGAAACCTTCCAAAGGAAATGTAAACTCTCCACAAACCCATGAAGAATTGGAATAGGAAAGGATCAAAAAGATGGAAGCCTTCTGGGAGGAAAAATGGGAAATAATGCAAAAGAAATTGAGGCATCTACAAAACCAGTTTGACCAAAGTGAAAAGGAAAACCAGGCTTTAAAAGTCAGAATCAGGCAACTCAAAGACAACAAGCAAGAATTAATAAAGAAAAGCCAAAAGACCAAGAAATTAGAAGAGAACATAAAATATCTCACTGACAAGGTGACAGACTTGGAAAATAGAGGAAGAAGAGATAATTTAAGAATAATTGGACTTCCAGAAAAGCCAGAAATAAACAGCAAACTCGACATCATAATACAAGATATAACCAAAGAAAATTGCCCAGAGATTCTAGAACAAGGGGGCAATACAGCCACTGACAGAGCTCACAGAACACCCTCTACACTAAACCCCCAAAAGACAACTCCCAGGAATGTAATTGCCAAATTCCAGAGCTTTCAAACAAAAGAAAAAATCCTACAAGAAGCCAGAAAAAGACAATTTAGATATAAAGGAATGCCAATCAGGGTCACACAAGACCTTGCACATTCCACTCTGAATGACCGTAAGGCATGGAACATGATTTTCAGAAAGGCAAGAGAGCTGGATCTTCAACCAAGAATCAGCTACCCATCAAAACTGACTATATACTTCCAAGGGAAATTATGGGCATTCAACAAAATAGAAGATTTCCAAGTTTTTGCAAAGAAAAGACCAGAGTTCTGTGGAAAGTTTGATATCGAAAAACAAAGAACATGGAATACCTGAAAAGGTAAATATGAAGGAAAGGGAAAAGGAGAAAAATGTTAACTTCTTCTTTTACTCAAACTCTCTTCTATAAGGACTACATTTATATCAATCTATATATATTAACATGTGGGGAAATGTAATGTGTAAATAGGGGGAAAAGAAAGACCAAATAGAATAATCTTTCTCACACAAAGATTCACATGGGAAGGGGAGGGGAAGAAAACTCCTATAAGAAGGAGAGGAAGAGAGTTTTAACTTAAACCTTACTCTCAGGGAAATCAACTCTGAGAGGGAAGAACATCCAGATCCATTGGGATCTTGAATTCTATCTTACCCAACAAGGGAAGGGAGAAGGGAAAACCAAGGGGGGTAGGGGGAAGGGAACACCAAAAAGGGAGGGAAGAAGAGGGGGGAGGGGGAGGGAACAAAAAAGAAGAGACTAGAAAGGGAAACATATCAAGGGAGGGGACAAGGGGGACTGATTTAAAGTAAATCACTGGACTAAAAGGTAGAGCCAAAGAAGAAAGGTTAGAATTAGGGAAGGATGTCAAAATGCCAGGGAGTCCACAAGTGACAGTCATAACTTTGAATGTGAATGGAAAGAACTCACCCATAAAATGTAGACGAATAGCAGAATGGATTACAATCCAAAACCCTAACCCATATTTTGTCTTCAAGAAACACACATGAGGCGAGTAGACACCCACAAGGTCAGAATTAAAGGATGGAGTAAGACCTTCTGGGCCTCAACTGACAGAAAGAAGGCAGGAGTGGTAATCATGATATCTGATAAAGCCAAAGCAAAAATAGACCTGATCAAAAGGGATAGGGAAGGTAATTATATTTTGTTAAAAGGGACTTTAGATAATGAGGAAATATCACTAATCAATATGTATGCACCAAATAATATAGCACCCAAATTTCTAATGGAGAAACTAGGAGAATTGAAGGAAGAAATAGACAGTAAAACCATATTAGTGGGAGACTTAAACCAACCATTATCAAATTTAGAAAATCAAATCAAAAAATAAATAAGAAAGAGGTAAAAGAAGTGAATGAAATCTTAGAAAAATTAGAATTAATAGACATATGGAGAAAAATAAATAGGGATAAAAAGGAATACACCTTCTTCTCAGCACCACATGGCACATTCAAAAAGACTGACCATACATTAGGTCACAGAAACATGGCACACAAATGCAGAAAAGCAGAAATAATAAATGCAGCCTTTTCAGATCACAAGGCAATAAAAATAATGATCAGTAATGGTACATGGAAAACCAAATCAAAAACTAATTGGAAATTAAACAATATGATACTCCAAAATCATTTAGTTAGAGAAGAAATCATAGAAACAATTAATAATTTCATCAAGGAAAATGACAATGGCGAGACATCCTTTCAAACCTTTTGGAATGCAGCCAAAGAGGTAATCAGAGGTAAATCCATATCCCTGAGTGCATATATTAACAAACTATGGAGAGCAGAGATCAATCAATTGGAAATGGAAATAAAAAACTCGAAAGCAATCAAATTAAAAAACCCCAGGAGAAATCCAAACTAGAAATCCTAAAAATTAAGGGAGAAATTAATAAAATCGAAAGTAGTAATAGAACTATTGATTTAATAAATAAGACACAAGCTGGTACTTTGAAAAAAAGAAACAAAATAGACAAAGTACTGATCAATCTAATTTAAAAAAGGAAGGAAGAAAAGCAAATTAACAGCATCAAAGATGAAAAGGGGGACATCACCTCTGATGAAGAGGAAATTAAGGCAATCATTAAAAATTACTTTGCCCAATTATATGGCAATAAATACACCAATTTAGGTGATATGGATGAATATATACAAAAATACAAACTGCCTAGACTAACAGAAGAAGAAATAGAATTCTTAAATAATCCCATATCAGAAAATGAAATCCAACAAGCCATCAAAGAACTTCCTAAGAAAAAATCCCTAGGGACTGATGGATTCACCAGTGAATTCTATCAAACATTCAGAGAACAATTAATCCCAATACTATACAAACTATTTGACATAATAAGCAAAGAGGGAGTTCTACCAAACTCCTTTTATGACACAAACATGGTACTGATTCCAAAACCAGGCAGGTCAAAAACAGAGAAAGAAAACTATAGACCAATCTCCCTAATGAATATAGATGCAAAAATCTTAAATAGGATACTAGCAAAAAGACTCCAGCAAGTGATCAGAAGGGTCATCCATCATGATCAAGTAGGATTTATACCAGGGATACAGGGCTGGTTCAATATTAGGAAAACCATCCACATAATTGACCACATCAACAAGCAAACCAACAAGAACCACATGATTATCTCAATAGATGCAGAAAAAGCCTTTGATAAAATACAACACCCATTCCTATTAAAAACACTAGAAAGCATAGGAATAGAAGGGTTGTTCCTAAAAATAATAAACAGTATATATCTGAACAGTATATATCTAAAACCATCAGCTAATATCATCTGCAATGGGGATAAACTAGATGCATTCCCAATAAGATCAGGAGTGAAACAAGGATGCCCATTATCACCTCTACTATTTGACATTGTACTAGAAACACTAGCAGTAGCAATTAAAGAAGAAAAAGAAATTGAAGGCATCAAAATAGGCAAGGAGGAGACCAAGTTATCACTCTTTGCAGATGACATGATGGTCTACTTAAAGAATCCTAGAGATTCAACCAAAAAGCTAATTGAAATAATCAACAACTTTAGCAAAGTTGCAGGATACAAAATAAACCCACATAAGTCATCAGCATTTCTATATATCTCCAACACAGCTCAGCAGCAAAAACTAGAAAGAAAAATCCCATTCAAAATCACCTTAGTAAAAATAAAATACCTAGGAATCTATCTCCTGAGACAAACACAGGAACTATATGAACACAACTACAAAACACTCTCCACACAACTAAAACTAGACTTGAGCAATTGGAAAAACATTAACTGCTCATGGATAGGACGAGTCAATATAATAAAAATGACCATCCTACCCAGACTTATTTATCTATTTAGTGCCATACCCATTGAACTCCCAAAAAATTTCTTTACTGATTTAGAAAAAACCATAACAAAGTTCATTTGGAACAAAAAGATCAAGGATATCCAGGGAAATAATGAAAAAAAAAACACAAATGTTGGGGGCCTTGCAGTCCCAGACCTTAAACTATATTACAAAGCAGCAGTCATCAAAACAATTTGGTACTGGCTAAGAGACAGAAAGGAGGATCAGTGGAATAGACTGGGGGCAAGCGAACTCAGCAAGACAGTATACAATAAACCCAAAGATCCCAGTTTTTGGGACAAAAATCCACTATTCGATAAAAACTGCTGGGAAAATTGGAAGACAGTGTGGGAGAGATTAGGAATAGATCAACACCTCACACCCTACACCAAGATAAATTCAAAATGAGTGAATGACTTAAACATAAAGAAGGAAACCATAAGTAAATTGGGTAAACACAGAATAGTATACATGTCAGACCTTTGGGAGGGGAAAGAATTTAAAACCAAGCAAGACATAGAAAGCATCACAAAATGTAAAATAAATAATTTTGTCTACATCAAATTAAAAAGCTTTTGTACAAACAAAACCAATGTAACTAAAATCAGAAGGGAAACAACAAATTGGGAAAAAATCTTCATAGAAACCTCTGACAAAGGTGTAATTACTCAAATTTATAAAGAGCTAAATCAATTGTACAAAAAATCAAGCCATTCTCCAATTGATAAATGGGCAAGGGACATGGATAGGCAGTTCTCAGATAAAGAAATCAAAACTATTAATAAGCACATGAAAAAGTGCTCTACATCTCTTATAATCAGAGAGATGCAAATCAAAACAACTCTGAGGTATCACCTCACACCTAGCAGATTGGCTAACATAACAGCAAAGGAAAGTAATGAATGCTGGAGGGGATGTGGCAAAGTAGGGACATTAATTCATTGCTGGTGGAGCTGTGAACTGATCCAACCATTCTGGAGGGCAATTTGGAACTATGCCCAAAGGGCGATAAAAGACTGCCCTTTGATCCAGCCATAGCACTGCTGGGTTTGTACCCCAAAGAGATAATAAGGAAAAAGACTTGTACAAGAATATTCATAGCTGCACTCTTTGTGGTGGCCAAAAATTAGAAAACGAGGGGATGCCCTTCAATTGGAGAATGGCTGAACAAACTGTGGTGTATGTTGGTGATGGAATACTATTGTGCTAAAAGGAATAATAAAGTGGAGAAATTCCATGGAGACTGGAACGACCTCCAGGAAGTGATGCAGAGCGAGAGGAGCAGAACCAGGAGAACATTGTACACAGAGACTAATACACTGTGGTATAATCGAATGTAATGGACTTCTCCATTAGTGGCAGTGTAATGTCCCTGAACAATCTGCAGGAATCTAGGAGAAAAAACACTATTCATAAGCAGAGAATAAACTGTGAGAGTAGAAACACCAAGGAAAAGCAACTGCCTGACTACAGCGGTTGAGGGGACATGACAGAGGAGAGACTCTAAAGGAACACCCTAATGCAAATATCAACAACATGGCAATGGGTTCGAATCAAGAACACATGTGATACCCAGTGGAATCACGCGTTGGCTAGGGGGGTGAGGGAGAGGAAAAGAAAATTATCTTTGTCTTTAATGAATAATGCTTGGAAATGATCAAATAAAATATTATAAAATTTTTTTTAAAAGGAGGTGGGAAGTACAGAGGTGTTATAAATTACAAATGTTTTCCCATTTTTCTATGTATTTATCAGTTATGCTGATTTTCTTCTTTAAAAAATATTATTTGTTGTACAGAATGGCTCTCTGGGAAGGAGATAGGAAAGGATACTTTAGATAATTATGATGATATAAGAAACAGAAGACACCAATAAAACATTTTAAAAATAAAAAACAAAATAACAAAATTAAGGCGTTCATATGTACACATATATACACATAGAGATACAGTAACTCTGTTCCTCACTTTTGCCTCTTCTTACTTCCATTGGTTTCTGTGCTTTTATTCTTAGCCAGGTAGGAAGATATTAATTTTGTGCTCTGCTAGTCAGATTAGAAGCATTAAGATAAATGTATCACATCCATGCTTATTAAGAATTTTTTTCTCTTTTATCTAAGGACCAAAAAGAACCTAATCTAATTGGAAGATACATAAAATAGGGTGCATTCTGAAATAGATTCCCTTCCTGCCACTGGTTCATCTGCTCTACTCTATCAAACACCTCATCTTTGTCCACACAGGGCTCAGATTATACTGTATTTTAGAAAATACTTTCCTTTGCTTTAAGAAGCCAAATTCAGCAACTCTTTAGTCTGGCATATTTCATTTACAAGTGGCTATGATTACAGAAATTGTATAATGAGCCCCCCATACACAAAATAGGAATTATCAAAGTAAAACAATTATATGAATTGGATACATTGTTTTGCCAATAATTCTGGTAGGGGGAGAACAGAAAGAGGATTACAAATCATAGAATCATAGGCAGGAAGTTGGAAAGGCAATCAATTCCAACACCTTCAAAGCCTTTGTTTTTAACAGATGAGGAAACCAAAACAAAGAGGTTAAATAACATAGCTAATAAAGTCTGAGTCAAGATTTGAATCTAGGTCTTCCTGTCCCCAGTCTCTTATACATTATTCACTATACCATGTTACATCAGTATAGTACTGCGGAGAGCTATCATATTCGTGCTGTCTGACATGGTCTCATGTGGGTGCCAGAGTTGCAAGGTGACTTTCTGGAAAGATGAAGGCACCCACTAAGCCCGCCTCTGTGTGATTTCTTTTACTAACATCCTTACTATTGAATTACTGTTCTCTCCCTAGTTCCAGGAAAACAATATAAGAGCAAATACTTACAGGGTTAACACACACATGTCCCACTTTTATCCCCCCAGATTATTATCCCAAAAAGATTACATTCACAGAATTAAAACCCAAAAATCATTACCCACTACCCCTCCCTTTTCCCTCTTAACAGAGCTACACTTAAATGCCCCACACCAACTGTAAGCCAAACACACAGGCTATAGCAATCACTCTTCTGAAGCACAAGCTACTGACACACTTTACTCGTTTGTTATGTTTACGATAACCAGGCAACATCACTAAGTACCTGAGTGAAACATAAAGAAAAATGCAACTTAGAAATGAGAAAGATACCTGGTTCTGGGTTATATTGAATTTACCCTTTAACCCCGTACCTAGCTGTGAAATGTTTTGTTTCCCATCTCCTAAGTAATTCTGACTGATTATGAAAGCTGATTCTCTTAGCTGGTCATCCCACAGATCAGGGAGAACTAACCACCTGATTACCTTACCTGTGTCATTTATCTCTATCACATATCTTCTCTGTTGTAGCAACATGGCAAGTGATCACAGAATGCTGATTAAGCAATTTGTTAATGTGTGACATATACAATTATCTGTAAAAGATCATGTATGTTGAAAAATGACTGTGTGCCAAAAAAGCACGTACTCAGTGAACTATATAATAAACACGAACCCTGAGCCAGACGGAAAAGCTTTGTGATGCCTGAGCTCCAGGTCTGAGGACTCAGTTGTCTCCTATCTCATCATTATTCATCTAAACCATCATATATAGGCAGAAGGGACCCTCGACTTTGAGAGACCACTAGACCGGCTTTCAAAATAGTACCACCTCAGACTGATCTCCTAACATATACTCATTAATTGGGTCCCCTATGCCAAGTACAAGATAATCTGTGGACCTAAAACTATTATTAAAAGCCCCCACTAGTATATTTCCTTTACTCTAATTAGCCATAAGAGACAATTATCTCACGACAAATCATTTCCTGAAATGGCATGGAAAGAAGAGTAGTGTAAGAATAGGAAACAGTATAGATAATCACTCTACCCCACTTAAAGTAACTTACAAGTTTCTTAAAGTCATAGTAGTCCTGATATCTGCCTAAGATCAGAACACAATTCAACTGAATCAATCAATAAGTAGTATAAATTGTTTGACCAAGGCCAGAACATTAATCAATCAATCAAATAGCATTTCAACTAGGTGATAAAGGAAATCTATTCAAATTGTTTGAGGGACTTGGTCACACTCTATGAGTCTTCTATAAAAATAACAAAACAGTTCAGAACCTGTTAGAGTTGAGCATGGGAAAGGGGAGAGGATTACACACATATATATATGAAAGAAAGAGAGAGAAGGAGGGAGGGAGGGAGGGAGGAAGGAAGGAAGGAAGGAAGGAAGGAAGGAAGGAAGGAAGGAAGGAAGGAAGGAAGGAAGGAAGGAAGGAAGGAAGGAAGGAAGGAAGGAAGGAAGGAAGGAAGGAAGGCAAGAAGGAAGGCAGGAAGGCAGGAAGGAAGGCAGGAAGGAAGGCAGGAAGGAAGGCAGGAAGGAAGGCAGGAAGGAAGGCAGGAAGGAAGGAAGGAAGGCAGGCAGGCAGGCAGGCAGGAAGGAAGGAAGGAAGGAAGGAAGGAAGGAAGGAAGGAAGGCAGGCAGGCAGGAAGGAAGGAAGGAAGAAAGGAAGGAAGGAAGGAAGGAAGGAAGGAAGGAAGGAAGGAAGGCAGGCAGGAAGGAAGGAAGGAAAAGAGAAGAAAAAAGGACATTAAAAATATGCAATTCCAGATTCGTGCATTGTTATAGACACAAGAGTCTTTAGCATTTATGCTTCCTTAAAATTTTTCTCTAAGTTTGAGCCCACTTTTTTCGAAAAACATCCTGTGGATAGAACAGTGCTTTCCAGGTACAGGGAAAGAATGTTTTGTAAGGATTGCTCTTGTTTAACTATTTGAGTAAAATGTTTTTGTTAAGACTAAATGTTAATGAGAGAAGACACCTTGATGTAGCAGCTGTCCCAATCTGCAAATTATGAAGGGAAAGTGGACTAATATAGAGGATTGCAAGTAATAAAATATAACTTTGTAGTTTTAGCATTGCCATCTTTGTTTTTATTTCCTTCTGAAATTCTTTCTGCTCTATTCAGTATATTTTTAAATTTCTTAAGTGTCACTCTTTTCTTTCTTTTCTATTGTCACTATAACTACCCTTCCTACTATCTCCCATAAGCCATTCCTCAAATAAAAACTCTCTCTTTAAAAAAAAATAATAGTCAGGGCAGCTAGGTCGCTCAGTGGATAGAGCATCAGGCTTGGTGACAGGAGGTCCTAGGTTCAAATCTGGTCTCTGATACTTCCTAGCTGTGTGACCCGGGGCTTGTCACTTAACACATTTGCCTTGCCCTTGCCCTTTTGCCTTAGAGTTACTAAGACAGAAAGTAAGGATTTTAGAAAATAAATAAGTATAGACGAGCAAAACAAATTCATATGTTCACAATGTTGATATATATACATATATAATATAGATACTTGGGTATATGTATAGGTATATATATATGTATGTCTATGTATATGTGTGTGTCAACTAAAGAAATACTTTAAAAGGCATTTATGCACCGGCGATAAGAGTAATCAAGAAAAACTAACCTATGCTGTTATGAGCTATTACAGTTAGAAGGGACTTCAGATAAAATCCAAGCAAATCTCCAATTTTTACAGATGAAGAAACAAACACCAAGATAGATTGAGTGACTTGTCCAAGATCACTATTGCTAGTAAATGACAGAGCCAGGAATAGAACTCAAATCCTCCACCTCCTTATCCAGGACTTTTTCCATTAATACAAGACTAGCTTATCATACATCTTCATTGAATATGTATTGATTTTGATTAAGTTTATGGCGTTTTAACGATTTTTCAAATATGTTTTTTCATTGAAGCTGAACAAAATCAATTTGCTGAAAATTTTTGTGGCATATTTCATCAACCACAAATGTTGAATACATACATATATAAATGGTTCTTGCTTTTTTGAGATTCAATTCAATTCAATTTAGGTGGATATTATGTTGGAATTATGGAGGAAAAAATATATGTGAAAGGAAATAGAAAATGGCTCCTATAGACCCAAATAAAATAACAAACTTCTAGCAAGACATCAAGAACTAAAAAGAGAAGGGAGAAGATAAGCAGTTATTTAACATTTACTATATACCAGGCATTGTGGTAAGCACTTAGAAAATTAATTAGACAAAAATCAAAGAAGAAACAGACTTTGGAATTAACATAAAACTTAAAGATCATAGAAATAACATTAGTTGTACATAGAAACTCCACCTAACTTCAACAAAGAAAAATTGGAGAAGGGGGGAAATTTTCCCAGGATATCCACCCATAACTAAGAAAAAGTTGTTCTGAATTGAGAAGCCAATAATAATTGCTAAATGATTGGGGGGGGGGATGAAAACAATTATGCTCACTCTGCCTATCCTTTGATTTAATATTCACTGACTCCTCAGATGCTTGGGCAGTGCATGTCATCTCAACTCAATGCAACGAACTTTTATTAAGTGCCGACTATGGGCAAAGTACTGGACTAAGAAAAGCATAAATTGTGACCTCCCCAACTATCACCCCTCCAGACTCTGGACCTATACAGATTAACGTCAAGCTTAGGAACAACACTGACCTCCAAATCATAATTTTCTAGGGGGTTTTTGCTTCCACTTAGATATCCTTCTGAAAAATATCAGTACATAGCTCAAATAAAACTCTTGTCTCAAACTCCACAGAAATGTGTAGAAGAATCCCTAATTTCATATATATACTTGTTATTCATCCCTTGTTTCCACAGGGTGATATCTTGACTTGAGTGTGAATTAAGAACAGCATTTGATTTCTTCCCACAGAAAATACACAAATTATTAACAGTTGCCACTAAACCATTAATACAATTCTTTTCTCTCTCCAGTGAATTCCACCTTCCCTTTTTGCCCCCTCTCTCTCCTTCCCCAGACCCTTAATATAGTCCTTTAGATGTATAGAAACACGGTCTGGATTGAATTCTTAGAGAAACAACTACTCCCTGTCAAGAAAATATTTCCGAGTCCCAGGGATGCCTATTGTCCTCTCACTTTAAGGTACTACACAAAAAACCTGGATTCCCCACTCTACCCCTGCCAAAAAAGGAAATAAATTGAGGTTGCTAGGGAGGCTATTCTCTTCACATAAAACTTGCGGAGTCAAAATAACTCATGGTAATAGAGATGACAAAATCTGGGTGTTTTATTTTCTCATATCATAACTTATTCCCTTTGCTGTTCTTCCAGATCTGATTAACCAAGACATTGAAAATGTCTGGCATTATATGCAATGTTCCACCCACAGTTCCCCTTCTCTGCAAATAAGAAAAAGAGATAGATACTTTCTCATATATCATCTTTGGGGCCAACATTGGCCATTATAACATATAATATAGGCACGTAGTTTTGATTGTTCTGTTTTCCTTTTTTTTCCATTTATATTGTTGTAATTATTGTATATATTTCCTTTCTGTTTCTGCTTGCTTCACCTGGTCCATAGAAGTCTTCCCATATCTCTCTGTATTCATCATATTTATCACTTCTTAGATCATAGTAATGTTAATAACTCCAATTTGTTTAATCATTCCTCAATTAATGGGTATCTTTATTTCCAGTTTTTTAACTGCAAAAAAAGAGGTATATGGTGCCGCTCTCCTTGCCAGAACCAACTACATGATCTGTTTTCCATTACAAAATAATGAATTTTTCTTCTGATTTAAAATTTTGGCTCTTACTATGAGACTCTTGTCCTACCTAGAACTTGGATTTACTCATCCCTGAATGAATGAATGATAATTGAATTCCTGAAATAGCAAAGCTAAGTTACTAGACTCTGGAACGAAGATAACCAATGTTTGGCCTATCCTAATAATTAATGTGAACAGATTGTTCTGAATTGATAGGAAAAGAATCTTCAATCCAAATATTAGTGTGTTCTTTCATCTCAGATGAGAACATTAAGAAGGAGACAGAGATTCCGTAGGAGCAAAAGAATATCTATGTATTTATTCAAGGGAATCTGAAGCTGGGGAATTATTTTAGCCATCTCTATAGATTTTTTGTCTTCTTTTTTTGAGATTGGATTTCCCTATCTTGTCACCAGCCATTGCCTATCATCAAAGAAGTTTTAACCAACTCCATTTTTTTTAACTTGTGCCTATCTATTATCCTTAGAGGCAACCTGGTATCTCTCCACTATTCAGCATAGTACTTAAGGCCTCCTGCAGCTCAGAAGTCCCAAATTCCATCTGTCTAAGAGACTCAACCTCTTCTAATAACAGGGATTACAGATGTGAGCCCCCACTTCCAGCTTGGATTTAAACTTTCCAGCACAGAACTCAAGCAACAGATTATTTCCTCTGAAGGAAAGGTGGCTGAAGTATAATTCATGGAAGCTTTCAGATAGTCCTGAAGGTTAAAACTGTTTAAATAATAATACCAAGCTGTTTTTATGTATTAAATTACTCTTCCTGTTTCCAACTATATATCTGAGTGAGGTCAGAATTTCTTCAAAGACTTCCATCAGTAAAACACACTGCAACAGATTAAATGCAGAGCAGATTTGAAAATCCAACTGTTTTCTATTAAATCAGACATTAAAGAAATTCACAAAAATATGTAGAACAATGCCACTCATCACAATTTTTTTTGTTTTGGAAAATAGTTATTGTTCATAAAAATTACATTATTTATGTTAACATGAATTGGTTTATCATTTTTAAATCAAGTTTAAATAAATTAATAAATATTTTTAAATTTTGTCAGTGCTAATTTCCAATGATAACTATCAAAAGATATAACCCAGATAAATAAAAGCTCCTTGAAGTCCTCAGTTATTAAGAATTTAATAGGGTCCTAAAACCAAAAAGTTTGAAAACCGCTTCTTTACAGTATTTTGTTCATAATTAAGATACATTGCCACAAATTAATGGTAAACCTTAGTTATGATTTTATGGCATGATAAACTTGGACACCAATCAGCATGGTTACCTGAAAAATATTAGAACACATTTTCATTAAATTTTGGTTTGGTCAATGTTTGCAATCTGTAAGGGTATAGGTGAGTTTTCTTTAATTTTTAAGCAAAAATTGAATTCTACTTTTTAAATGAGAGGAAAATTTAAAGAAATATTACTTAACAATGGTTTTATTTTGGTTTGAGAATACTATTTTCAACTCTCCCCTAATATAACTTTGAGTTAGACTCTTGAGGCTTGTCCATGGCACCATGACTTCAAGTTAATTTGGCATTAAGAGACTTTATAGGGAGCTTCTTTACAGCCACTAATCTTTGATCTAATGAAAAAGATTTCACTGCTTTCAGCTTAATAGGAAGACATTAAGTTGTCCTCCTAACATTCATAATCAACTCTCATAGAACTAAGTTCCCTCAATTTTTGTCTCCTATAAAACAAACCATAAAGCATAAAGACCAAATATAGGAAAGGTTCACTAAAAAAGGGTGAAGCACTCTAGGAGCTCATGGTTGCAGATGACATTCTGTCAAACTCCAGAATACTACTGACCCTCCTAAATGAAAAACATAACCACTAATAGTAGTTGGATATACATTATAAATGAACCATGAACTGAGCCTAGAATTGAAATGGAAGAAAAGCAAAGGGTTAATTACAGATTGTATTTCAGAAAATGGGCATTGCTCTTAATGATCCCAAACTGTTCTGAGCAACTGGGATCCATTGTCTTAATATTAGCATCCTTCCCATGATTATATATGGCTTTCAATCATGGAATATCTCAGTTTCCAAATAATCTAAACTGAAAATGATACAAAGTGAAATAGAGAAATGTGTGAATGGTTTTTGCATATATGTGTATGTGTGTATAGCATATATGTCTATATATTTATATATAGGTTGAATATTTTGTTTTGTTTCTATGAAGTATAAGAAAGTTTTTTTAATTTTTTTAACAAAAATGGAATTTTTTTTTAATGAGAGCAAGGTTTAAAGAAAAACTACTTACCTACATAAAAGTACAAATGTGTGTGTGTGTGTGTGTGTGTGTGTGTGTGTGTGTGTGTGTGTGTGTAAGCATTATCATCCCAATAGAATTCTGTCTTTGTATCCCATGCATCTGGCACCATTCCTGGCCCATAACAGGAGATTAATAAATGCTTGCTCCTTGGGCTAAAGTTCTTGTCAACATATCAAAAATACTCTGCACTAGAAATACTACAAGAGATACCTTTCAGTAAATGTATAATCAGAAAAAGAATCAAACTCTTACTTTAGCAAAAGCAAAAGATAATTGCTGGATAGAACGAAAAGTACTAGGCAAAGTCCTCCAACATGTTAAGGAGACCCTCCCTGGAGGATTGGTAAGAAGGCCTAGGCAAGAGTGAGTTACAATAAGAAAACCTGAATGGGCAATAATTTGCATCACTGGAAGGATCATCTGTCTTCATGAGATCACAAATCCATGGGAGAAACACAAATCAGCAAGGCATTGATTGTGTGCTTGACAGGTCAAATCACCACAAACCTGACTGCAATCTCCCCTCAAACCCCAGTAGAGACAACCCAGGACCCTGAATCCAAGAGCCTCAGGAATAACAGTGCTTCCAGGAGAGTGTCCTCACCCATCATCCTGGGAAGCAACCCTTGTGGAGATGTTGCCTATCAATTGCTGTGGCAGGCGTTATAGCCAGAGGTGCTTAAGACCCAGAAGAGAAATGTTTTGCCTCCAAAGTCTTAGACATTGTCAAATGACCCAACATCAGAAGTTGATTCTATTGGTAGAAATAATACCAATGAAAAGACACAATTATGTTTCACCACTATACCCTAAGGACCATAAGGACCTTTCCTTCTGACTTGTAGCTGCACTCTTCTGGTTATGTTGTCTCTCCCTTTATAAGTGAGCTCATTCAAAGTAGGGACTGCCTTAACTTTCTGTTTGTATCTCCAGAGTTTGACAATGTTTTGTGCATAGTTTTACTTAAATTTTTTTCATTCATTAATTCAAATATTGGCCAAAGTAAGATAATAGATCACAGCAACATATATCCTATTTTTACTATTGTAAGGATACATGACTTTCCTTTCAAATCAAAAGAACCTTTCTGACTAATTTGTTTCAGGCTTCTCATTCCTACAAGGTATCTGATACTAGATTTTACTAATTAATTTACATAGTATTCCCATAGGTGGGAAGAAAGAACCAAGGGAAGGAGTAAAAGTAGAAGCCCCCTGAAGGGATAAGCATTATTATCAAAATACAGACTTTGGGTTTTGCTGATAAAGTCATTACTTTTTTGTTTATTTGTTTGATCTTTTTAATTTTATTCAGTAGATGGAACATATGAAGCAGTATTAAAGACTGAAGTCCGGGAGATTAAATAGAAAGAAGAAAAGAGGAAAGAAAAATGCTCATAATTAGAGCGTAGATCTTTATTTGGAATTTATAACTCTGAAAACTTTGGACTTGCCTCTTAACAAAAATTGAAAAAAATATTGGCTGCTCAAACAGATTTGGTAAACTGCAGGGCTGCCTATTACAGAATATTACATAATAATCAAACAGTTGGAGCATGAGTAGGATGGATTTAACCACAAACTTTTGAGCCTTCTCAGATCTCAGGATGTCATTGCAGACCCTTCAACCCTAAGAACTGAAAATAATCAGAATCAACTGGGTAAGTACATATGGTGATTAGAATTCAAGTAGGTGACAATTGGAGAATTGCATATGTTACTTTTTAATCCTCTCTTATTTTAGTAAAAATCTGCTGAATGGCATGTTCATACTTCAAGTGGGTTTTAGAAGTCTCCTACTCAAGCTCATTGTAAGATTTGTTTAACTAAAATTTCATCTTTTAAAAAAGTTGTTGCTTTTCCTTGATTCATGTTGACCATGAGTTGAGACCAGAAGGAAGGAGGTGGTGAATGAAAGGGGGAGGGGGGCGATTACTTTATGCCAGATATTGTACTAAGCACTGGGAATGCAAACCAAAGCAGAAAGAAAGATCAAGATCGTCCTTGCCCTCAAGTAACCTATATTCTAATGGTAGAAGATATCATATAAATGAAGAACTAGAAAGCAAGTGAGGGGATGTGGTGTGGGAAGAGACACTCACTTCAGGGCATGGTAACAAAATACGGAGAATTAGGAATGGTCTGAGCCCTTCCTCAAGTTGAGGTTCCCAGAAGAACTCATCAGTGTAAGGAGTCCCATTGGGGAAGGAAAACACCTGAATCATGGTGGTAAAGACCAGAGAAGGGATGGTTGGTCAGGGCTGTTTTTTCAAAATGGAAAGGGTTACAAGGAAGACCTGGCCAGGGGTTGGTGGGAGCTAGTATTGGATAAGGATAATCTTCAAACCATGAAAACACCAGTGAAAAACCAATTCTTCCAAAATTCCCATTTCTTCCTTCACCACTCAACATTTCCCATTACTATGAGGGACTAGAAGACATCCTTAGTGCTTCATGAATGTATGATTTCATCAGTGTACTCCTCCATTGACATGCATCACTGGATTTACCTGGCTCTGTAGACCATCCTAATAAGTTGTAGCCCAAAAATTAATCAGCTGGGGGCCAAGCCTCTGCCAGCAAGCCATCTGACACTTAGAAAGGCTGATTCTCATATTATAAATATATATAATTCAATTGCTGGTCCTATACTCAACCCCTTTATAGCTTCTAAGGAACAACCCAGGCTTCAGAGGCATTGATGAAAGACACCTGAAGGCTTTAGAGGACTGAAAAAATTTACCTTCTCTGTAAAGTTATGGGTACCAGTATTTGTACTATCTACCGCAAAGAGTTGTGAGTTAAAGTGTTTTGTAAACCTTAGAGCATTATGTAAACACAAGCCCTTTGGTTGGGTTTTGATTTTTTTTTTGTTTAGTTTGTTTTGTTTTTGTCTACACCTGTCATTTCACTGAAATAGAAAATTCCTGAGTGGGAAAAACTCCATCTACCAATGCAAATCAGCAACTGTTTTGCAATTTATAATTTTGAAAAGTTGACTAAGGCATTGAGGAATTGTGACTTGCCCAGGGCTACAGAACCAGTTGTGTGTCAGAGGTAGAACTTAACCTCAAGCTTCCCCACTCCAAAGAAAACTCCATATGCACTCTATGCCATGCTTTCTAATTATGCTTCCTGATTTTCTAATTATCATTGCTGTTGTGCTCACTGTTACATTTTGTTTAAAACTTGTTAATTCTAGTAAAGTTACAAGTGTCAATAGAAATCACTTCTAAATTTTGCTAAAGCAGTTCATCTCTGACTAGATGCTGTGGGGAAGGGTATGTATGGGTATACATATATGCATATTGTATAAACTGGTTGCTAGGGACAACCTCAACTGAAGATTAAAAGTTATTGTCTGCCAATCGAGAGTAACATGTAGCATCTGGTAATGCTTGTTGGGCAGAAGAAAAGTGGGAAGGGCACTTTCTTTTTTTAAGAAGAAAGTAGAAAATTGTCCCCTTCAAACTGGAAAAGATTATAGTTACAGGTTTTGGTTCTGACAATATTCCTTGTCACTGTAATCTTATCTTTCTCTCTTTAGCCTTCCATCTGGGATAGGTCTGATGGTTGAGCTCAGTGACTACAGAAAAAGTAAAGATTATTTCATCAGCTGGAGAAAAATGTTCTTAGTAGAAGGAATTCTGGCAGATAAGGAAAGCTACCTGAAAGGGTGTTTGATGACAAGCTGGGTTGAAGTAAAAACAAGGCTTTTGATTCTGAGTTGAGAAAATGAGAATCAGTCTAGTGATGACTTAGAATCAAATTTCAGTTCTACTTTCTACTTGCTATATGATCCCAGGCTAATCACTAAGACTTCCTAAGCTTGTTTCTTCATCTTCAAAGTGAAGATAATAATGCTTATAATATCAATATCATAGGCTTGTTGTGAGGATAAAATGAGATGTTAAATGTAAAATGTACATTCAAAGTAAAAGAACCTATCCATGAGTAATCCTTTCCCTGAAGATTTGATATGGGTACTTGATGGAACAGGAATACCAGCATTATAGGCATTAAGGATTCTCCACAACTTTTCCTTAGAAATTTTCACAGCTTTTAACCTTGGAAAGAACTTAGACTGAGAAGCCACATGGAAAAATGAAGGAGAGAGAGGACCATGAGCCATGTTGAACCATGAGGGAACTATGGAACTCTATTTCTGTTACAGAAAGCAGGGAAAGTCAATAGATCTGAGAATTCATAATTTGTGGAGAAATCAGGAAGACAGGGAGAGATAAGATCAGGTGGGCCAGTCCCAGCAGACTGGAACAGAAAGTAGACCAATTTTGGTAAGACACATGTAATTTAGTAGAGTATGTAGCTTCTTCTTGATTCCCTAGAAGATTCCTGATATACCCTCCCGATTTTCTGATTCTCCATTTCCTGGGTAAAGCTCCAGTACTCTTTAATCTAACCCCTCTATTTTCCATTTCACCTCTGACTAGTGGAATGAGTTCTAGCAAAAAGAAGATATTCAATTTTGTCAGCTATAACCATCATATACATGCAAGCCCGTTCCATTTAATGTATATCTACATTCTATAGTATTTATAATTGCTTGTAAAGTGGATGTCATTTACAATAAAAATAGAACATTTCTATTTTAGTAATCTCTGATATAACCATACTCTAGACCATTTGTGTACCTATAGAAAAACTTTATTGAGGAAATAAGCCAATAGTCATGAGAGGTAGAGGTGTGTGTTCAGATCATCACACACTTTGCATATAATACAACCAAAGCTCCAACATTCTTATTTTAAAATTCAGACATTTAGGTAAATCTTTTTTTTCCCTGAAGTTTTCAAGTAAATCAAATCTCATAACAGTTGCATCTTGCCTTTGCCTCTATTTCTGGACTCTGAGCCTTTTCATAGACTTGTTCCTCATTCCTGGAATGCTTCCCTTCTCCAACTCTGCTTCCTAGCTTTTCTGGATTCCTTCAGGGTTCAAAGTCCTACCTTCCCCAACAAGCATTTCCCAGCCCTCCCTAATCTTAGTGCCTTTTCTCTGAGATTATCCCCAATCGATCTGGTATATATATCCTGTTTCTACATGGTACATAGCTATTTTCATATTGTATCCCCAATTAGACTGTGAGTTGCTTGAGAGTGAGAGAGACTTCTTTTTTGCCTTTCTTTGTGTCCCTGGTGATTATCATCATAGTGCCCAAAACACAATAGGACCTAGCCATGAGTAATCAACTGAAGAGTTGATAGGGAGACTTGATGGAAGAATAGGAATGCAAGCATGTAGCATATACTAAGGATTCTCCATGACTTTTCCTTCCAAATTTCCACAGTTTTTAATGTTGCATTTAATGATTACTGATTGACTAACGACCCACTAGCTAGTGAACCAAGCACTATGGCCACTGTTAATAAGAGCACAAAGGAGATTGACTTTCCCACTTAGCAGGACAAAGAGGCCAATGGAGCTTCTCAATGAAATGCCACCTTTTCTTGGACACAGTTTGAGGAGGGTACTCAGAAAGAGGCTGAGAGCTAACTGTGAAAGAAAAACCAAGACTAGGAAAAAGCTCAGAATAATAGGAAGTAACATCATGACATGGCTAAAGCTTCTACTCCTGGAGAGGGAAAGGAAGGAAAGGAAGAAGTGTGTTCATTATATTGGGTGTCTATACATTCCTTTACATTGGAATGAATCTTCCAAGGCAAATGGAAAAGCATAACTAATAAGGAGGTAGTGTAGTTTGGTGAATAAATACCAGACTCGGCATACCTGGTTTGAATCAGGGTTCTATCATCTCCTAGCTATATGACCTTAGGCAAATGATAACTGAATCCACTTGCTTTCTGGAATGAATCAGTCTGTCATGAGTTTGGGTGGCATGACCTAGTTTCCTTGGAGTTTGATCCTTCTGAGAAGAGCAAACCATCAAGGTTTCCAGCTCAGATTAGGTCAAACCCTAGTCCTATGATAACAAGTATTCTAAGGTCAATTGAGGAATAGTGGAAAGATGTACTTAGTACTTAGATGTACTAGTACTCAAAGGACCCTAGTTCAAATCCCAGATCTGTTATTTATTTCCTGTACAAATCTCTTCACCTAACTGGGCATCAGTTTCCTCATCAGAAGAAGATAGGGTTGCATTTATCAACCTCTAAGTTTTCTTCCTGAGTTCAAATCTGGACTCAGACACTTACTACCTGTGTATTCTGGGCAAGTCACTTAACCTCTGTTAGTTTTATTCCCCCAGAAAAAAAAATGGCAAACCACTCCAGTATCTTTGCCAAGAAAACCCCAAAGACCATACTGTCCACAAAGCTTTGGACCCATATAAATGACTGAACAACAAAACATTTTCTTCCTGTTCTAAATCTTATAAATATATTCATCCACATTCTCTTTCATTACTGTCGATATTATCTCAAAATGAATTTGTCTGGTCATGCACTAAAGCTAACTGGTCTCATGCAGACCGTCCTCTTCTTGGCTAATGTTAGGCAAACACTGCTTATCTTTTCCTTGATTTATAAAAATGGCTGGTCCTGTATCCTTGACAGTTTACCTGCCTTCTAAATCTGAATGTGCAATATCCCTATTCAGTTTGACAAACTCAGATGTGGCAGACTAGGATTTCTACTCCAGCCATTTGCCTAAACTGTGATACCAATCCACACGCAAAATGCCTCCAGTTTCTCCTCAATCAAGAAATTGCATTTAATGCCCTGAGGGGGAAAATGGTCTTTGATGAGTCTCAGTGTTAGCAGCCAATCCAAATCCATTAACTTCCACATCTGGAAATAAGGTGAACAGTAAAAAATGAGTTTGATGGCCTCAATCTAGTTCTCATTTATCAGCATCACAATAACCTGGCTCAAAGACACACAATTCAGAATGATTGGCTGAATTTGCCAAAAACCTGCAACAGTGTGTGGAAGGTTGAAGGACAAGGCTTAGTAGCGTTGGCCCAAATTATTTGAAAGAGTCACCTCTGGAGATGGAGAGGTCAAAATGAAAGTAAGTACATTGGAGGAGCACTTTAGAAACGAAAATTCAGAAGAAATATGTGGGTATTTTATAGATCCAGATAAGTGGCTGCACTACTCTGAAGGATTTAGACCCTACACTGTCAATGGTGTCTCTCCCTTACTTAAAAATAATGGTTATAAGAGTAATTCTTGTTATCCTAACTCCATCTATAAGTCACTGTACATATTCTATTCTATTTAAGGCAAATAGGTAGATTAGTGGACTGGTGCTGGAGTTGGAGGGAGGAAAACTGAAGTTTAAATCATGTCTCAAACACAAGATTGTTATGAGACTCAAATGACATGATATATGTAAGGAATTTTGCAAATTTTAAGGTGCTATTTGAATGGCAGCTATTTTTGTTACTACCTGACCCTCATGAGAATGCCTGGAGGTAGATAGGTCAGGTATGATTATTCCCCTTTTGCAGATGAGGAAACTGAGATAGATAAAAGTTAATGTGTGTTTAAGGAAGCACATTAGCAGCTGAGTTTTAAGTGCAGCAGGGTTTCCTTAAATTAAATCACACAATCTGAAGAAACAGAAAGAAACAGGATGCTCAGCATTTTTTTTCCTTTTTATAACAACATGGAGTACTAAAGAAATAGATCTTAAAGAGTTCTATAATAATCCCAGATCTTTTATTTTTTAATTTAATTTAAATTTTTTAATTTCATAAATTTAAATTTAATTCATTCTTTATTTATATTATATCAATTATTGTATATTATACATTTATTATATACCATTAACTTAATTTAATTGATTTAACTTTAATTTTATTTTATTTTCAATTAACAGAAATCTGTTTTCCCTCCTTACATCCACCTTTACTGGAAAAAGAAAAGGAAACCCTTTTAACAAATATGTAATGAAGGGGGCAGCTGGATAGCTCAGTGGATTGAGAGCCAGGACTAGAGACAGGTAGTCCTAGGTTCAAATCTGACCTCAAACACTTCATAACTGTGTGACCCTGGCCAAGTCACTTAACATTCATTGCCTAGCTCTTACCACTCTTCTGGCTTGAAACCAATACATAGTATTGATTCTAAGGTGGAATATAAGGGCTTTTTTTTTAATGCAATGAAGCAAAACAAATTTCATACTGGTTGTGTTCAAAATCTGTATGTCTCCACATATAGCGTGAGCATGGATTGCATGTACTCTGCCAGGAGGTGGGAGTCTATTTCACAGATCTTTTGGAATCATGGTTGGTCATTTTTTAACTTGGCGTTCTTAAGTTTTTCAAAGTTCTCTGTCTTTCAAATGTTGCTGTTATTGTATCAATTGTTCTTCCGGGTCTACTCCTGTTACTCTGTACCAATTTATACAAATCGTCTTAGTTTTCTCTGAAACCATCCCCTCCATCATTTTTATAGCAGGATAGCATTCCATTCTAATCATATGCTATCATTTGTTGCCTACCACAAGAGGACCTGCTCTCAATAATTGTAAGTGTGAGTCCCGTTCCTCTTTCTTTGATGTTTCAGTCTCTATAATGAAGAAGAGGCTAAGACAACAAATAGCCACTATTGCCAGGTCATCTTTGGAAGGACTTGAATTATGGAGAGCTGGGGATGCGAATTTACTTTTTTAACACCCAAAATATAGAAATAAGAAAAAGAATTAATTACTAGAAATAATAAAAGAAGTTAAAGAGTCTCTCTTTAGAGCCATAAGAAAAGGCAAGTATTAAGATTCCCAACAGTCAAAAGTTAATGAGCATGTTACACAATTGTCCATAAGTGGTCTTATTTCTTTAAATTTTTCTCTAATTGTGGATAACATTGATAAATATAATGATCAACTGTTCTAAATATAGTGATTGCTCAATATGTATGTATGTATATTTCATTTAGTCAAGATGTGAACTTTTTTTTTTAATCCTGTCTTAGAATTGATGTATCAGTTCCAAGGCAGAAGAGCTAAGGGCTAGATGATTGAAGTTAAGTGACTTGCCCAGGATCACCTAACTATAGAAAGTGTCTGAGGTCATATTTGAATCCATGACCTCCTATCTCCAGGCCTGGCTCTCTACCCACTGAGCTACCTAGCTGCCCCCAAAATATGTACTTTTAAAATAATTCCATTTAACAAGCACTTATTAGTGTCTCCCATATGCCGGTACTTCTACTGAAAAAGATAGAAGGCAGACTAAAATGAAAACAGTCATTGACCTCAAGCAACTTATGGTCTCGAGCTAAAATGTAAAGGCATAATTGAGTGAGAAAATGAAAACATGTCATATTCTCCCAAATACAATTCGCTCCATCTGTGGTAAGCCTCTGAGTGCTAGCCTAGGTACCATGGTACTAGGAGCTCATATTTACCTGGTGGCATTAATGAAATGATTTGCAAATCCAGGGAAGTCAAGTGAAGGGAGCATTTCAGAAAGCCATGGAAATGAAAAGCCTTTTAACTGAGCTAGAGAACTCTGTCACACATTTAGTATAAAACAAAGAGACAGTAAAAGGGAAAAAATTAAAAGTGATCATTTAGTAAAAACAACTTCCTTTTAACTACTGAAAGTTTGCCAATGCTAATGGCCCTTCTTTCTTTAAGGAAATAAAGGACTCACATTAGCCTCTTTCCTTTCCAAGAGCTGGAGGGAGTTGGGGGGGCTGGGGAAGGGAAGAGAGATAGTCATGAAATTCTCCCTCCCCCACCTCTAAGCTTCAGTGTTTCCCCATCTCTTCCTGCTCTTGATTCCTCTCACCATCCATGGAGAGAGAGCCCATGCTGAGATCTCTGCATGAAACCATCAACAGCAGCTGTTAATGGGAAGCCTAATGGCCCTTTAATGGGACTAGTAATGCTAATAGATTTGTAAAGATAATATTTATAATAATAAAAAGAACTCTGCTCCTAAGGAGAGGGCCGAACTGGCCTGGTTGGACCTTGCTAAACATAGTAAAATGAGGGCTCAGCCCACTTAGAAGAAACAGTTTTCCAAAAACATTCATCATTCTTCTGAAAGCTTCTGACCCAGCACCAGGAATAATAAAGGACCATCCCGTCCCAGGGCTGTGTCTGAACTGTGAGTGTCTAGCATCACACCTGTTTTAAATAATAAATAATAGCCAAAGACTTCAGAGTTCCCTTTCTTTTTTTTTTAGTTCCTTTTCTTTTTTTTTAGTTCCCTTTCTTTCCAGTGGGCAGGGACCCCTCTTCAGAACTCATCAGGTCCAGCTCTTTCATTTTACAGATGAGAAATAGACTGGCTGAGACTCAAACATGCAATTAGTTCAGTTCACAGGCAGCCATCCCTTCACAGTGAGGGAATGACAGGACTGGAATTTTCTCAGATCCTCCACTGTGAATCAGACAAACAGAAGATTTCCAGCCCATTAAGTATGGTTGCACACAGAAAAATGTGGTCTGTCTTAAAGGGAACTCCCCCCACACACACCCCTTCACCGTCCAGCCTGAGATGAATGTTTGCATCACCTTCTATGGATTCAGAGGAGAACACCTAAAAGAGTAAAGGGAATCACGTTTGTGTCATTTGTGGAGAGGCTGGAGGAACCAGGAATATTTAGCCTAAAGACCTCTGGAGATAGGATCATCAGCCAAATGTAAGGAATGTAGAACACTGGACTTTTATTCTGGAAGACCTGATTTTGATTCCTTCCTCAGATACTTGTTATCTAGTGACCCTGGACAAGTCACTTAACCTCTCTTTTTCCTCCTCTGTAGAATAAAGATAATAATAGTATCTACCTCACAGGGTTTTTGTGGGGGCTAAATAAGAGAACGCATAAACCTTTTGCAAACACTAAAGCATTATTAAGAGCTACCTGTTATTGTTAGTGGGGTAGCTAACAGAGTGTTTGTGGCGCTGTCATGTGAAGAAAGGATTATTCCAAAAGGACAAGAAGCTCCAAAAAGACAAGTTTACATGATGACAGGAAAATCTTTATAGTAATTTGTTGTTGTTTGGTCATTTTTCAGTCATGTCCAACGCTTTGTGACTGCTTTAGGGGATTTCTTTTTTGTTTTGTTTTTTAAACCTTCACCTTCCATCTTGGAATCAATACTGTGTATTGGCTCCAAGGCAGAAGAGTGGTAAGGGGTAGGCAATGGGGGTCAAGTGACTTGCCCAAGGTCACACAGGTGGTAAGTGTCTCTGGTCATATTTGAACCCTGGACCTCCAATTTCTAGACCTGGCTCTCAATCCACTGAGCTACCCAGCTACCCAGCTGCCTCCTCTTTGGGAGTTTTCTTGACAAAGATACTGGAGTAGTTTACCATTTCCTTCTCCAGCTTATTTTACAGATGAGGAAACTGAGGCAAATAGGACTATGTGATTTGCCCAGGGTCACACAGCTGGTAAGTGTCTGAGGCCAGATTTGAATTCAGGTCCTCCTGACTCCGCCTTACCAGTTAGTTGTCCTTGTCATGATCAGGGCTGTCTAAACACAGAAAGGGCTTTTTTGCAGAGTGATAAGCTCTCCCTCACTGGAGGCCTTCAGTGGGTCAGCCAAGCAGAATTTATTACGATGTCTAACGCATGCTGGGCCCTGTTCCAAATCCTGGGGATAAAATAGGAAGGTCAAGGCCAGACCCTGCTCTCAAGAAGCTCTCGGTCCAATGTGTCGCTTAAACAGAGGCTGGATGACCATTTGTAGGTGCTCCATAACAGAGGTTTCTTGTAGGCGTGGATTGGTCTGAGAGCTTCTCCAAAGCGGAAATTCTGCGGTTCTGTAATATTGTAGTCCTTCCGGAAGGTGGAAGCTCACCAAGAAAATCCCGGGGCATTCCCTATGGGCAGGGGCGGAGCCATCCAGTCACTCCTACAGAGAGCCTCAGGGTTCACTTTCCTTTGGAATATTTCTCAACCCAAGAAGAAAAGGGACCACCACCGGGCCACGCCGCCCAGGAGCCTCGGGTTTGCTATAGGAGGGGAAGGAGCAAAGAACAAACTTGAACCTGGGAAGTAAGGGTCCTGGGTGAAAATCCCGGGTGGACATTTAGCCAGCAGCCCGGCCACACATGAGTCCTTGAGCCTGTAGGAATCTCAGTCTCCTCATCTGCAAAGTCGATCCAATAACATTTTGCTAGCTACTACACAAAGGGCATTGTTGCGAGGAAAACATTGCTGCAATGGGAATCATTATCTTCTCGGAGAGGGCTGTTAAGCAGTGCAATAGACTTCTGGGGGAAGCTGGTGTAAAGGGATAACGCAGATTGTTAGATGACTCTTTGAGATCTCTTCCATCCCCTATTCTTCGTGTTACTGTATAAAAGGAAATATGATATTTCCACTGCCAAGTATTCTTCTGCCTCTCTATTTCTTTATATGGTATGATTTAATTTAAGATAAAAGTGTTGCAGTTAAAAATATGGCACAGAGAAGGAAAGAGAAACAAAGAGAGAAAAGAAAACAGGGGGGAAAGGGGAGCCAGACCTTCTTCTGACCTCCAGCTTTCCACCCCCTGCTGCATATGTCCCCTGAGAGAAAATGACCAGGGCCAGGCAGGGAGACTTCCATCTGCCCCAAGTCAATTGATCCCAGCAAAGGGAGACATCCACTTCCTGTCCTGCCTACCTGATCTCCAACCTCAGGGAGAGGAGCCAGACCTTCCTCTGGCCCCAACCTTCCCATCTCACCTTCCTCCAATCACCTCCTCAGTCTCCTTTACTCCATCCTCCTCCAGACTTTCTCTCTGACCATAAGAGTCCAGTAGGATTCTGCCCCCTTCAGTCTCCATAATTGATCACTTCTGTTGCCTTTCCACCAACCCTATCAGTGCCATCTTTGGAGTCCCTGGATCTGCAGGCTGAGCATAATGTTCAACAATAGCCAGGATCTGTTTCACCCTTGCAATAACTCTCAGATGTCTCCTCTCCTCAGATACTGCCACCATTTTGGTGTGGGATCTCAGCACCTCACAACTGGATCATTGCAATAGTCTTCTGGAGAGCCTGCCTGCCTGAAGTCTCTTTCCACTCCAGCATATTCTCTATTCAGCCACTAAAGTGATTTTCCTAAAGTGAAGATCTGATCTCTCCTTTCTCTCTCTCTCTCTCTCTCTCTCTCTCTCTCTCTCTCTCTCTCTCTCTCTCTCACACACACACACACACACACACACACACACACACACACACACACTCACTTCAATCAACTGATGCCTCCCTATGGACTCCAGAATCAAGTACAAAATAATTTCTTTAATGTTCAAAGCCCTTCAAAACCTAGTCCCACCCTAACACTATCCCCCAACTTTCCAGTCTTTCTTATTCTCCACTACACACACTTCAGTCCAATGATGCTGGCCTCTTTGCTGTTGTGCAAACAAAGCAATCCATCTCTTGGTTCCAGCATTTTCTCTGGCTATCTCCCATGGCTGATATACTCTCCTTCCTCAACTATACTTATTGACTTCCTTGGCTTCCTTTAAGTGTTAGCTAAAATCTCATCTTCCACAGAAAACTTTTTCCAATCCCTCATAATTCTAATGCCTTCCCTCTGTTAATGACTTCCTACTTATTTTGTATGTAGCTTGTTTCTATATCATTGTTTGCTTGTTGTTTCTCCTGTTGGTTTGTGAGCTCTTTGAGGGTAGTGTTTATCTTTTGCCTCTTTTTGTATTCCAAATACTTAGCATAATGCCTGGTACATGGTTGCTAAATAAATATTTATTGTCTTACTAAGAGAAAGAGGCAGAAAGAACCCACAGGTCAGTTCTCTGTTCTGAGCCCTTTGGGGTCATCTGAGTTCCAGGGTTTGTTCTTGACTATAAAAGCTCAGGAATTAAAAATGTTTTGAGCACACTTCTGAAAATGGCAAAGCCTATAAATCAGGTCTTCATTTATTATTTTATTGATTGCTTCAACTTAAGAAAGTAATGGAAAAATTTTAATAATGCAGATATAACTTAAAAGTCTCACCCCACTAGAGTTGCTAAGAGTCTAAGGAACTGAGTCTCATAAGACTAATGGATGAACCAGAAGACCAATTCATTATTTCATAGTGGGAACTCTAACTACTGGGTGGATTTTGAACTTTATACCAACCTGTCAATGAGATACCTTTCTCAGGAGAAAACTTAATTATTCCATCCAATTGGTAATAAATAGCAAGAGGCATGGTGATTCTCGAATCAAAGGGAAGAGAGTTAGATAATGGGAACAGATAGCATCATCAGTTCATGAAGAGTGCTGGAGTCAGAACACATGGTTTGAATCTCATGTCTGTCACTTACAGAGTTGGCAGTATGGTTTGTGGAAAAGATGTTGGATTTGGAGTTAGAAGATGTAGGTATTATTCTTTGTTCTGCTACTTACTACATTTGTGATCTTGGACAAGTTACTCCTCTACACCTAAATCTTCTCATTTGCAAATGAAGTATTTGAACTTAATGACAAAGAAATTGCCATCACATGAATTTATCCATCAACTAGTCAGTGTCCTCCACTTCTTTGGACCAGGCTGGAAACAGACTGACACATTCTCATGCTGGAGTCTTTTTTGACCTAGAATAAGCAGATATGAACATGCCACAACTAATTAGATGGTAAGTCTTTTTAAATTAAATATTTGGACTGAAATTTCCTTCTTGAAGTTTCAGGAAATATCACTGCTCTTATCACCAACCATCTGGTTTAGAACAAAGACTGATAGATTAATAATCAGAGGGCACAGGTTCAAATCCCTTTTCTGTAACTTACTACATATGTGAAAGTGGACAAATCATTTAACTTTTCTGTCTCATTTCCTCACCTATTAAAAGCTGGATGAGAGGGAAGCTAGGTGGCTCAGTGGATAGAGCACCAGGTCTGGAGTTGGGAGACCTTGAATTCAAATCTAGTCTTATACACTTCCTTGCTATGTGACCTTGGGCAAGATACTTAACCCTTTTTGGCTAGAGTTGGAGTTAAAAACAAAAAAAAAGAAGAAGAAAAAGGTGGGCTCCATGGTCTGTTCTGGCTCTAAATCTATGATCCTCTAATAACCCATTTCTAAAATAGAATTTCGGTATCACTGATTTGAGAAGTTTGAAAGGCTCACAGTACAATGTATCTACCAGTGGTATGCTGGTAAATGTTCAACCAACTCTCTGAAAACCCACAGTATACTTTTAAGTTTAATATGCATTATTAACATTTTCTTCATCACTTTCTTAGGTCTAGGCAATCAATAAAACAATAAATCAAGCCCTGATTTGTAGCCTTTGCCATGTTCAGAAATGTAAAAGCTCAAAATAAAAAATTTAAACAATCAACCCTTATTGACCAGTTAGAGCTGATTCCTGCGCAACTCTGCATCTAGTCCAACATAAATATGATGATAATCTCTACATTCTTGACACAGATTGGGCATGCTAATCAATAAGGACTGAATTCAGGCAGGTTATCATCATTCTCAGGAGGCCAGGCACCTGGCATGGAGGAGGGGGCAAGGAAAGGGGGCACAAGGCAGAGGATAAACCAAGTGGAAAATAAACAGTGAGTCTAGTCTTCATGATATAGAGTTTCCAAGTGGTCTCAAGGTAGAGTCACCTCAGAGTTCATGAAGGTGTTGCCGCAGGGGTAAAGGAAGATGGGGAACCAAGCATGGAATTGTAGCAGGTTCAGAGGGCTGATAAAATGCCCAATTCCTGCAAAATACTGCAACCAGGACAATGCTCAAGCAAAATAATATATTGAAAGTGCTTTACAAAACTCTAAAGCATTATATCCCTTATTCTCACTGAATGTAGCAAAGGTATTTAAATTCTTTTTACCTAAGGAAATGCCTATTACAAAATAGGGTTTGTTTGGAGTGCCCAATAAGTGGGAAGGAGGACTTTGCACAACAAAACCAATGAAGACAAAATTAGAAGAAAAGAAGGAAACAGGAAAAAAAAGCAAGTTTCTCTGAAAAAAAAGTCTCATTTCTCAAATACATAGAAAACTCAGGCAATTTTTTTTTAAATAAGAGCTTTTTTCCAATTGATAAGTGATCAAAGTATATAAATGGACAGTTTTCTGAAGAAGAAATCAAAGCTATCTATAGTCATGTGAAAAAAGCTCTAAATTACCAGCGATTTAGAGAAATGCCAATTAAAACAATTCTGAAGTACCACTTCATACCTATCCGATTGGCTAACATGAAAGAAAAGGAAAATAACAAATGCTGAAGGGGATGTGGAAACATAAATATACAATGCATGGTTAGTAAAGCTGTGAATTGGTCCAATCATTCTAGAGAATTCTTTTGAACAACGCCCAAAGGGCTGTAAGAGGATGCCTACTCTCTGATTCAGCAGTACTGCTACCAGGTCTGTATCCCAAAGAGATCAAAGGAAAAGGACTTGCATGTTGATAAATATTTAGAGAAGCTCTTTCAGTGATGGCAAAGAATTGGAAACTGTATGTGAGGGGATACCCATTAACTGGTATGATAGAATACCATTGTGCTGTTAAAAATGAGGAAGGGGATGGTTTCAGAAAACCCTGAGAAAACCTATATGAGTCGATGCGAAGTAAAGTAAGCAGAACTTGTTGTACACAGTACATCAATATTGTAAAAATGACCAGCCATGAAAGACCGAGCTACGCTGATCAATACAATGATCCACAGAAATTCTGAGGAATTCATGATGAAAAATGTTAGCCACCTGCAGAGAGAACTAGCCTTTTTTTTGGACTGTCTTTATCTTTCTTACTTTTTTGACAACATGGATAATGTTAAATATGGATTATATGATTATATATATATATATATACACATATATATAATGGGTATCATATTTCTTGCCTTCTCAATGGTTGGGAAGAGGGAGAAGGAGGGAGAGAATTCAGAACTTAAAACAATTTTAAAGTAAAAATAGTTTATCACATACGTGTGATTTACATTTCAGAAGACCCTCCAAAGAAAAACAACACTGAAGCAGATATATTCCATTCACATTCTAAATAGTCTAAGACAAAGGGCAGCTGGTAAGGTAGCACAGTAGACAGAGCTCCAGGACTGGAGTCAGGAGGATGCACTTTCAAACCTGACATCAGACACTCCCTCCGTAGCTACCTGACCCTGGGCAAGTCACTTAACCCCCCTTGCCTAACTTTGCCATTCCTCTTAGAACTGACACAAAGGCAGAAAGTAAGGGTCTTAATTTTTAAAACTGATCTAAGTAATGTCAAATACCTGAAACACCAGACCAGATTGGGAGTGGGGAAAGAAGCAAAAGGAGGAAACAATAAAATTGTAAGGGATAAATCCACATACTTCTAGGAAACCAATTGAAACTAAGTGGTATAATGGATAAAGCATTGGACTTGTCACAGGAAAACCTGAGTTCAAATCCTTACTTAGATAATAGCTCTATGGCTTTTGATTAAGACTTCTAAATGCTCTCTGACTCAGTTTCCTCATTTATGTACCTACCTCAAAGAGTTCCTGTGAAGATCAAATGAAATAAAATATGCAAAGTACTTTGCAAATCTTAAATGTTTATATAAATGCTAGCAATTATTATTATTGATTATATTTTATTATTTGATTGTTCTATTAAAACACTTTTGTCCCCCCAAAATGCCTCTTAGTCATAACTCCCATTTAAATAATAAACTTTTAAAGCATACATATTTATTTTATATATATTATAATATATGTAACATAACAATAATATAATATGTATGATTTGTTATAAGCATGCAATAAATAATAATAAATTTGCTTATCCAAGAGAAACAGATTCTCATATTTATATAACAATTTAAAAGTTAAAAATTATATTCTTTACAACTATCTTGTAAAGTAGATGGACCAAGCATTATTGTCTCCATTTTGTAGTTGTTAAAATTTGGACTTTAAAAAGTTAATTTTCTTTCTCCTACTCACACATTAAAGAGTAGAAATGAGAATAAAAGAACTTGGGTTTTGTGACTCTAAGATCAGTAACCTTTCCATTCCCCATATGGATAGTCAGACATCCCAGATTTTTAGGAACAGTTCTAGGTCCTCATTTGCTTGACCTGATGACACCTCTTTACAATTTTAGTTATTGATCTCATCTACTGGTTCCTGTTGGAATGAGGAGGATGATTACAGCAACTAACTTTCATATAGTATATTAAGGTTTACAAAGCACTTCACAACAACCCTATGATGGAAGTATTATTATTACCCTCATTTTATAAATGAGGAAACTGAGGCTGAGAGTGGTTAAGTGACTTACCCAGGGTCACCGGGAAAGTAAATGTCTAGGGTAAGATTTGAACTTGGGTCTCCCTAATACCAAGTCTGGAATTTCAGTTACAATACCACCAAGAACTCACTGAAATTTTCCACAAGCAATCTTTGTCATGACTTCTTGGGAACAATTCGCATTAGAAGTGGAGAGTAAAACTATATTAGTTGGGGACATCAAACTCCCCTTCTCAGAAGTGATAAATGCAACCAAAAACAAACAAGAAAGATGTTAAGGAGATAAATAGAATTTTAGAAAATTCATGTTAGAGCCAAGACTGGAAATCATGTTTCCTGAGTTCTAGTGTAAGATTTTGTTGGTGGGTACTATATTGTTTTCCTGTTGCACCATATTGCCTATTGAGTTTCCCATTACTTCAAGGTTCAAGTTGAGTGATGATCATCTACCCAGGAAGACATTAAAAAGGGTTTATGCTTCAGATTAAGGGTTAGGCTCTCATGTGGAACAAGGCATTCATATACTCGAGGCAAGTTTTACAAACTGTCTCTTATGGGGAATTGCCCACCAGAAACCTTAATCCCTTACTGTAACATGTGCAATCTAATGTTCAAAATTTGAATTCATTGGAAAGAACAAACTTTTTTGCATGAAAATATTTGCATTCATAAGAAAGTAATATTTTTAAATGTCCCTTATTACACCTTCTTGGAGCTTTCTCCTTAAGCAGCTGTTTACCTTATCAAGCCATAGCTCTGACTATAATTTTGGTAGAAGAACATTGAAGTCTCTTCTAAATTTAAGATTCCACTAGTCTGTTATTCCAGCACCTCTATAAATTAATCACTGTTTCATAACTACAATGATTGTAAATTTTTCAAATATGAGCTTCTTCACATAAGAATGTCTTAATTTTTCCATTTGTATTCCAGAGCTTAATTCAGTGCTTGGCACATAGTGAGTGCTTAATAGCAATAGGCCCTATCTGTCAGATTGGGTTGGTATTCTTGGAGACAGGAAAAGAGGAAGAGAAAGAGGGAAGGAAGGAAGGGAGGAAGGAAGGAAGGAAGGAAGGAAGGAAGGAAGGAAGGAAGGAAGGAAGGAAGGAAGGAAGGAAGGAAGGAAGGAAGGAAGGAAGGGAGGGAGGGAGGGAGGGAGGAAGGAAGGAAGGAAGGGAGGGAGGGAGGGAGGGAGGAAGGAAGGAAGGAAGGAAGGGAGGGAGGGAGGGAGGGAAAGAGGGAGGGAGGGAGGGAGGGAGGGAGGAAGTGTTTCATTAATTCATTTACTCATTCATTCCCCCCTGCTAGAGAAAATTATAAATTTTTATTCTTCAGGTCTCCTCTCCCTAGACTCTATCTATTACTAACATTGCACCTCTGGTTTATGCCTGTCATCCTTCTCCATTGTAGGATATTGTAAATTCTAGACTTTTTTAAAAAATCATTACATCTAGACTGATGACTTCCTGGCAATATAGAGGTAAGTGTCAGAATTATCTAGGATCATAGAGCTAACAGCTGTAAGGAAACACAGAGAGCATTAAGTTCAACCCTGTCCTTTTATAGATAAGGAAACCCCAGAGAGGGTAGGTGACTTCCCCATGTCATACAGCTAATAAATGTCTGAGGCAGTAGACCCCAATAATCTTGACTCCAAGTCCAATATTAGACATTATATTGCCATTTGTATTATTTTACATCCACCTCTTCCTTCCCAACTATCTACTTTTCTTTTTGAGAAGTGGGGCAAAGGATCTATATTATTAAGTGCACTGCAGAAGAGGAAGACAATTCAGTTTAAAACGCATTTCTTAAGCTGTGTATTAGTTGCTGCAGATGCCCCATGATGTAGTGGATATTTAGCTTCTCTCAGAGCACAGAAAACCTGAATTCAAATCCTGCCTTTGGCAAAAACTAGTTTGTGATGCTGGGCAAGTCCTGTTCCTAACCTATCAGTGAACTAGGCACTAGAACAATAAGCTGTAGAAAATGTCATGACTGCTGACCTGAATTTGATAAAGAGAATTTCTTCATCTGGGTGTTTCTCCTAGTGAACAGAGACACAAGTCCAATTTTTATCCCTTTTTAAAATTGCTAGACACTGCTAAATTCTAGAGATACAAAAGCCAAAACACAAAGCCTAATCCCTGCCCTCCAAGGAAACTGGGAAAAGGTATAAAGAACTCCGACTATGAAGAAGCTTCTCCTCTAGGGAATTTCTTCCTCCTATTTCTTTTGAGTACCTAACTGTACCACCCACTGACCTAGCACCAATGAATCAGCTAACCAATGAATCAACTACCACCGAATCACTTGGAAGTTAGTTAGCTGTTCCCTAAAAAGTTCAAATTGGTTCTGCCCAATCTGGCCTAGTTGTTTGGACATTTCTTACATATGATAGCGAAACTAATTTGGGGGTGAGTAGACATTAAGGCCAAACAAGGGACTGCAAGTTTCCCCAAGAGCAGATTGTTAGGATCAGTGACATCCAGAAGCCTGTTCCTCAGTTAACCTTCCAAAAAAGTTCCAGGAAGGGACTGACAACCCCATCTGTTCTCTGTGAAAGAGAGCTCAGAAATTACACCATTTAAAAGAAGCATCTTCTCACTTTCATTCTTGCTTCCAAATAGAAAAGTTCTTAAGGATAGTCTTTCTACTGAAGCCCATATAGACCTTGCCCCCTTCTGTCGGGTTTTACAGAGATAAGGAAAGAAGAAAGGAAGAAAAGAGCAGAGGGAGATTGAAAAGGAAGGAAGGAAGGAAGGAAGGAAGGAAGGAAGGAAGGAAGGAAGGAAGGAAGGAAGGAAGGAAGGAAGGAAGGAAGGAAGGAAGGAAGGAAGGAAGGGAGGGAGGAAGAGAGGGAGGGAGGAAGGAAGGAAGCAAGCAAGCAAGCAAGGAAGAGAGGGAGGGAGGGAGGAAGGAAGAGAGGGAGGGAGGGAGGGAGGAAGGAAGAGAGGGAGGGAGGGAGGGAGGAAAGAAGAGAGGGAGGGAGGAAGGAAGGAAGGAAGGAAGGAAGGAAGGAAGGAAGGAAGGAAGGAAGGAAGGAAGGAAGGAAGGAAGGAAGGAAGGAAGGAAGGAAGGGAGGAAGCAAGCAAGGAAGAGAGGGAGGGAGGGAGGAAGGAAGAGAGGGAGGGAGGGAGGGAGGAAGGAAGAGAGGGAGGGAGGGAGGGAGGAAGGAAGAGAGGGAGGGAGGAAGGAAGGAAGGAAGGAAGGAAGGAAGGAAGGAAGGAAGGAAGGAAGGAAGGAAGGAAGGAAGGAAGGAAGGAAGGAAGGAAGGAAGGAAGGAAGGAAGGAAGGAAGGAAGGAAGGAAGGAAGGAAGGAAGGAAGGAAGGAAGGGAGGAAGGAAGGAAGGAAGGAAGGAAGGAAGGAAGGAAGGAAGGAAGGAAGGAAGGAAGGAAGGAAGGAAGCAAGCAAGGAAGAGAGGGAGGGAGGGAGGAAGGAAGAGAGGGAGGGAGGGAGGGAGGAAGGAAGAGAGGGAGGGAGGGAGGGAGGGAGGAAGGGAGGGAGGAAGGAAGGAAGGAAGGAAGCAAGGAAGGAAGGAAGGAAGGAAGGAAGGAAGGAAGGAAGGAAGGAAGGAGAGAGGAAAGGGGGAGGAAGGGAGGGAAAAAGGAAGAGAGGGAAGGAGGGAGAAGGACAGGAAATCTTTACCAATGACCTGCATATGTGTACCCAAAGATGTTTGAGAGTATACAATAGTTTTTGCCCTAACAGCTATTTGCAGATATAAAATATAGGTTAATATAAAAACATAGATTTACATATAACTCTTCAAAACTAATTTCTTGTATACCATACAGTGTACTTCTGCTGAAATCATAATAAGTCATTCCCACCAATAGCTCCCATCTCCAAACTAGAAAACTGAAGAAAAGCTAAACAGAACATAAGGCAACAAGGAGAGCCAGTGATGAGGATGAAAAACTCAGTAGTATTATAGTTGATCATTGGCAGTGATGGGAATGGCCTTTACAAAATTTCTAAGAGGTGGGAATGAAAACCTGTCATTCTCAAATGGAAGGAGAAATACATTTGGAAAGGGGCCAAGATACAGGTTAAGCATGCTTTCTGATGTCTGCACATATGGTACAGTAGGTTCTGAAGCCTTTTCTATTCACCTTAAAGATCATTCCCAAATTCATGGCTCCTTATTCATTTAGAAAACAGTCTGCCTCTCCATCAATCCGTGTCCACATTCTTGACTAGGTCTGAACCTGGACAGCTTAATGTTAGTATTGAGGATCCTGTCCATTCTTGCTCAAAAAAATGTCTCTCTTGGAGATCAGGTTTTAATGTTAATGATGAAGGCAGTAGCTCAGTTCTCAGAAGCAGGGTAGCACAATGGAAAGGATGATGGATTTTTAGTGAGAGAATCTGGGTTCCTCGCCCTGCTTTGTTTCTTACAACCTATTATGAACATGGGCAGATTCCTCATCTTCTCTGGGCTTCAGATTCCTCACCCATAAAATGACTCTTTAGGGGCCTTCCAGCACTAAAGAAATGAATCTATTTCTTCAGGGGTTATGAAGTGTTTTCCTCACAACCCTACAGAGTTTTTTCCATTTTACAGATGAGAAACTGAAGCTCAGAGGGATGTGACTTATCTACGTGGCATATTTAACAAATATAAGATTTGATGCTAAAGAAACAGAAGATTGTCAAGTGTGGTCATACCCCATCCTATTCATCTCTAGGCTCAACACATTCTTAGGGAGAACAATTCTTCGAAATCAATACTCAAAATTCACAATTTTTTCCAGAACCTCCCAAATATTTACTAATGACTCACTATCCCATTCCAGTATAATATGTATTTATTAAGTACCTGATAGGTGTTAGGATTGAGGAGCTAGGTAGTACAGTAGATAAGAGTGCTGGGCCTGGAGTCAGGAACATTCATCTTCAAGTGTTCAAATCTGGCCTCAGACACTTCCTAGCTTTGCAACTCTAAGCAAGTCACTTAATTCTGTTGACCACAATTCCCTCATCTGTAAAATGAGCTTGAGAATAAAAATAGCAAAACTACCACAGTACCTTTGGGGACAAAACCCCAGGTGGAGATCACAAGGAATTGAAATAACTGAAAATGACTGAACCACAACCAAAGTTGTTAGACACTGTGCTAGGTATTGAGAACACAAAGACAATTTCTTTAACCCTAACCTTCTATCTTAGAATCAATCCTGAGTATCAGTCCTAAGGCAGAAGAATGGTAAGGGCCAGGCGATGAGAATTAAATGACTTGTCCAGGGTCATAAAGCTAGGAAGTATCTCAGGTCATATTTGAACTCAGGACCTCTGGTCTCCAGACCTGGTGATCTTTCTACTAAGACACCTAGCTGCTCTTTACAATGACAAATATTTTAAATGTTCCCTTCAAAAACCCTACTAGGGAAATATACAATGGAGAAAAATAAGTATATGTGTACTTATTTGAGGAAGAGACAGGCAAGATATTGTGCTGAGTACAATCAACCATAAAGTTACATGAAACAAGAGAAGACTAGAGAATTTCCTGTAAGTCAAGCTACAAAATCTCTACACAATAGATTACACATTTTGAACCATGTGATCAATAATATGGTAGAATTCTAACTTTTTACAGGCCAAAGAACTTTTGTACATAAGTAAGATAATTATAGCTAAATCCACAAGATAAGAAGACAGAAGCCTTTTGGAAGGTAAGAATTCATGCATTCATATTACAACACTTTAATACCTTGAGGTCTCATTCCATACATCTTCCCCACCCACCATCATAAGCCAAAGATAGTTAGCAAAAGTAAACTTGAGGCTTATGCCTTGGAATTTAGCCTGAGAGTAGAGACCACCATGCTTGTCCTGAGTGACTCTTCCTAAACACCCTTCTCATACACTTCTCCCTTATAAGAAACTCCAGACTGATTCTACACAATCATGTAATTTGAAGGAAAAGAACTGAGGGAAGATTGGGAAGATTAAAGACATATTAGTCTAGACATTTGTCTTGGGGTTGATGGAAAGAGAACTCGAACCCTAGGTTGGGTCAGTCTTGTTTCCCAGGCAAGGGTATCTCCCAGCAATCCTCTTATCTCTCAAATCAAGAAGGCTGAGGAAGCCCTACAATAGTGCCTTAGGGAATCTGTGAGCCTGTGAAAAGAAAGGAATAGAAGGTGGGTGTCAGTATTTAAAAAGAAAGAAAGAAAGTGGGTGTCAGAGAAAACAAGGGGGAAAAAAGGGCCAATAATCATGCTGTAAAAAGAGATTTTAAAAAACTCAAGAAAAAGCTCAGGCAGATGAATCAAGAGAGGGAGGAAAAATTAGAAAAACTTTTTAAAAAACCCCAAAGTTGACTTAGCAAAAATAATAAAAGACAGATCCCCTGGACTTCCCAGAGTCAATGAAGCAACAAAGGATTTAAGTTCTTCCAGGTCAAGGTCTATTTATTTTGTCTTAGTAT
>NC_077230.1:82080251-82127751 GCF_027887165.1 Monodelphis domestica
AAGGAGATAAGGATAGGAAAGGAAAGGAAAGGAAAGGAAAGGAAAGGAAAGGAAAGGAAAGGAAAGGAAAGGAAAGGAAAGGAAGAATGGAAAGGAAAGGAAAGGAAAGGAAAGGAGAAAGGAAAGGAAAGGAAAGGAAAGGAAAGGAAAGGAAAGGAAAGGAAAAGAAGAAAGAGAAGGCAGGGATTGTTATTTTGGACAATTGAATATTGCCCAACTGGATCTCTTCAACTCATAACTACAAGTGTTGAGTTTTCTGATCTATCAAAATAAAAAGAATACTTGTGGGACTACTAGGGCTCTGTGGATTGAGAAGGAGACCTAGAGATGAGAGGTTTTTAGTTGGAATTTGTTCTCAGACACTTCCTGGCTGTGTGACCCTGGGCTTAACCCCCATTGCCTAACCTTTACTTTCTTCTGCCTTGGAACCAATACATAGTATTGATTATAAGATGGAAGGTAAGAGTTAAAAAGGAATACTTAATTACTATCTATAATGTAATTTTCCCAGTGCAATGAAGCTGGGAATAAGTATGGAGATGAAATTCTTTGACATACCAACATGAAATAGCAGGGAAAGGTGACTTTAAAACATCCAGACAGAAGTGAATTGAAGTTTATTTTTAAATTTGAATTAGAGATTCTGAAAATGATTTCTAATACTGTTTTTGATTCTAAGAAGATTCTATGGTTATCAAAGGTTCCCAATACCACTTGACTGTTACCTACATGAAACTATAGCTACACTGGATTCTGCCACCCTGCCACACAGCCGGAGCAGATGAATGAAGAAAGATGCCACTGAGGCAAACCACAAAAAGCAGCCACCAAGGAGAAGAATTCAGGCATGTCAGTGTTTCAATGGTTTTAATACTTCACACTTTTCTTTTTTATGACTTTGGGTTTTTTTAAATAAATTTTATATATGTCATTTACCAGAAGAATGACCTACAGCTTTCTTATGGCTAATCTTGCTCATTACATGGCATTAACCTTTCTGAACCTTGACTTCTTCATCTGTTAAATGAAGGTGTTGAAATAAATGCCCTCCAAGATCACAAAATCTCAGAGTTGATTATTTCATCCATCGCCTCCCTGAACAAGAATCCTCTCTATAACATACCTCATAAGTGGCTATTTACCTTTCCATGAAGACCTACAGAACAGGGAAAATCACTAATTCCTGAAGCTTCCCCTCCCACTTTGGAATAGCCCTACCTGTTGGGAACACTTTCCTGCCATCAAACTTAGATTTACCCTTTTTCAAGTTCCATGTATAGTTTTTGCCATCTGGCCAAGCAGGGAAAGTTGGTGTTTTTTTTTTAATTAATTAGTTAATTTAGAATATTTTTCCATGGTTACAAGAATTGTGTTCTTTTCCTCCCCTCCCCTTACTCTACTCTTGTAAACAATATGCAATTCCACTGGGTTTTACATGTGTCCTTGATCCAGACCTATTTCCATATTATTGATATTTGCACTGGGGTGATCATTTAGAGTCTACATCCCCAGTCATATCCCCTTGACCCATGTGATCAAGCAGTTGGTTTTCTTCTGTGTTTCTACTCCCACAGTTTTTCCTCTGAATATGGATAGTGTTCTTTCTCAAGAGTTCCTCAGAATTGACCTGGCTCATTGCATTGCTGCTAGAACAGAAGTCCGTTATATTCAATTGTACCACAGTGTATCAGTCTCTGTGTACAATGTTCTCCTGGTTCTGCTCCTTTCACTCTTTCATCACTTCCTGGAGGTCGTTCCAGTCCCCATCGAATTCCTCCACTTTATTATTCCTTTGAGCACAATAGTATTCCATCACCAGCATATACCACAGTTTGTTCAGCTATTCCCCAATTGAAGGGCATCCCCTCATTGTCCAATTTTTTGCCATCACAAAGAGCGCAGCTATGAATATTCTTGTACAAGTCTTTTTCCTTATTATCTCTTTGGGGTACAAACCCAGCAGAAGCAGGACAAGTTTTAATCTCACCTTCTTAACAATCCATCAGATACTTAAAGAAAGGTCTAATGTTGCTCAGTTTTCTCTTTTCCCAGGCAAAACTTCCCCAGTAACTTCAATAGATCTTCATATAGCATAAACTCAAGACCTATATCTCCAAGCTTTATGTCACCTGATAATTTGATTGATAAACATGTCCTCTAAGTTTTTATAAAAATTATAAACAAAATGTGAAACAGAAAAGGGCAGCTCAGTGGTGCAGTGGACAGAGTATTGAGCCTAGAGTTAGGAAGACTTGAGTTTAAATCTGATCTTAGATTACCTACTAATTATGTAACCCTAAGCAAGTTATTTAACTTCTGTTTGCCTCAGTTTCTTCAATATAAAAGGGGGATAATAATAGAACTACCTCCCAGGGTTTGTTGTGATAGTCAAGTGAACTAATACTTGGAAAGTTCTTGGCACCTAATAAATTATTAATATATGATAAATACACATAATTATATATTAATATGTAATAAATGCTTGTTTCCTTCCTGCCAAACATAGATCCACGGGGTACATTCAACTCTAACAGCCTACAGTTCTAGTAAGCCTTTGAGATTTGGAAGAACAAGTGGGCCAGCATATAGAGAACCAAAAAAGACAGACGTGACCTCTAATCTTAGACTGGCGGTTCTCTGTCATAACCTTATGCTGCCTGCTGTGAGTGGACATTCACATCATAGTTTGTAGGTGTGGACGTGAGGCAAAGGAGAGGCAGAATTCTAAAGGTCCAGCATTGTTGATTCTATCAGAGTCAGGAGAGTGTTTTTACACATAATCCTTAAGCTTGAAGGAGAGGAAACGGTGAGTCTGCTAGATTTAGTTCTTATTAAACAGCTCCCAGTTAGCAATTAACCTGAGGTCCCTACATCATCCTTCCCTGAGCAATGAACTTCTGGTAATGGGCTAAACTTAGTTATTCTTACCTTGAAAGGCTCTTAACCCCTGACAGGTCTCCTACCTTCCCCTCAGACCGGTTCAGACCAAGGTCTTAGCCCTCAAACACGTATGAACAAAAAAGAAAGTTCTGTCAGAATCATCAGGTCAACGACAATCAAGAATAAAGCACCAGAACCTCCCAAATCTAGCACACTGAGAGACATGACAGCACTCAGGGAAACTGTTAAATAGTCATTTTAAAGAATTGCTTAAATTTGGTTTTCTTTCTGTACTTAGAAGTAAATCTGCCTGCAATTCAAAGGAATTTATCTAAAATGCAAACAGAAGGTGTATTAGGCAGAATGACAGGTACTAACAGCTGCCTGATCTGGATGCAAAATATTAAGGAAAGAAAAATACTCATTATTCTGGAGGCTCAAAGACATTTTCAGTTCATTCCAGCTCTAACAGGTCCCCCTGTGGCCTTGTAAAAGTCACTGGATTGGAATAAAGTAAGGTAAGCAACAGTTTCATCTTCACAAGTGCTATGTAAAATACACACATTAACAAGCAGTTTGTGTGGTTTTTCTCTCTTTTGTTCTCTCTCATGGCTTCTTTTGCTCTAGTCCTGGCTTCTGCCCTGTCTTTGATAGGAAGATAACTAGAATTGGCCACTTCCCATTTGCCACTTGCCCTTGCCCATCCCTAGGGGGCAACTGAAATAGGGTCATGCTGCTTGTGTGGAATGGATCTGGACCAAATCATAGTCTCCCGATCTCAAGTGGTCCATCTTTAAAATCTCCATAATCCAAAGGACAACAAAAAAGCAAGAAAGGGGGAAGATCCAATTTGCAATGGACCCAAAATTAAAGTGGGCCTCCCAGACCAATCAGCTAGGTAACACAGTGGGGTAGAGTTCCAAGCCTGGAATTAGGAAAACCTGGGTTCAAATCTGGCCTCAGATACTTCCTAGCTATGTGACCCTGGGCAAGTCACTTAACCCTAATTGCCTCACCTTTGCCATCCTTCTGTCTTAGAATTGATACTAAGGAGAAGGTACAGGTTTAAAAATAAATAATAGAAAATAAAATAAGAAGAGCACTGGTTTTCAAATCAGAAAGCTTGGCTTGGGTCTCAGCCATTCTATTTACTTTTACATTACATAAGCCACTTAATCTCTATGGGTCTCATTTTTCTCTTGTACAAGAAAAAAATTAGAAACAGACTTCTGTCTATTCTGTCAATTCCAGCTAAATACATGCATGATGGTGTGTATCTGTGGTAAAGGTGAGCTCGAGCCCCTCAGTCATCCCCATGAGTGTATCACTTGCTAGCTTCCATAGGAAGGGAATGACAATTTTTCATAAATATTTCTTTTATTCTTGCAGCCTAAGATAGCTAATCTAGTTCTCTCTCCTCTCTCCCTTTTCTCTCTTCGCCCTCCTGTCTTTCCCTCCCTCTCCTCTCCCCTCTCTCTTCCCTATGTAGGCAACTCCAGTGATGAATTTCCCATTTCCAAAGCAGATCAGTTCTAATTCAGTAATTTATAGTCTTAGAAAGTTGAATGGACATTGAGAGGTTAAGTGATGTGCCCAGAGTCCCACAGGTTGTATATCAGAGACAAAACTTGAACCCACCCACATCTTTCTGACTCAGAGCCCAGCTCTCTAGCCACTATAACAGACTGCCTCCCTTTCCCCTCACAGCTGCACCAAAATCTGCCAGGGTTGACTTAATAGTGCCCAAGCCAACCTACCTGCTCAAGTTCAGCCAGCAAATGGGCTGAACTAGAACATCTAGGCATTTTCATCCTAGTACTTCACTCAGCAAATAATCACCAAATGCCCAATTGATTAATCCTGGGACAAGTTGGGCTTTACATTTAAAACAAGATTAAATGAAAGGAGGAAAGTTTAGCAGGGCAAACCTTCAGAGCTCTGTGGTTCTAATTTTTTTAACTATTATCAATCCCCCTAATACAGAACTCAAGCTGATCACCAGCCGAAATCAAGACAAATGCTTTCCCTAGGAACAGCAGTGCCCAATTGGGAAGGTGGAATTGGCAGCAGATTAGAATGAACTCCATGCTGAAGGGTAATCAAGAGGCCAAGACTCACTGTCATCCTGGCCAAGACATTTGCCACTTTCCACTTGGATTTCAAACAGTACTCCTTCCTACATCTGACCTCAAAGAGTTTTGCATCTCCCCCACAGGTTGACAGCGTTCTGCTTTATATTCTAATTATTTTGTCTGTTCTCTTCCATTTACTTCTACATTGTAAGTTCCTTGAGGTCAGGGATCCCTGTAGTTTTAAGAGGCACAGAGTTTTAAAATGTGCTGTCTTTTGGGACTCCAGTACCTTTTACGGTGGACTGCACAAAGTAGATCTTAATAAGAATTTGTTAATACTTACTGGCAAAGACAATTTCAACCAATGAACAACTAGTTGAGGAAGTAACAATGACAGGGCTTTGCTGGAAAGTGTTCATTTCACCTTGGAGTTTATGATAGCAAAGAAAAGAATGTTGGAACATTTTCAGATATGTATTCTAGACTTTAGGAATACAACAGATAAGTCTGAACCCTTAACCAGAAATTTTGAAAGAGAATATAGCTCTAACAGGATTGGAGGTTCTCAAAAATGAAATTCTGACTCGGTTATCCCGATTTCAGTGAGAAAGGGTAGTTACATTTTGGAAAATTAATGTGGTGATGTATGTAGGAAGATCTGAGCTCAAATTCTAAAAGGACATATATAAAAATGGAAGGAGAGTCACATAACTGAAGAAGGATAACAGATTATACAGAACTTCTAAGATAACAAGACAGTTACAAGCAAAGATGAGCCAAGTCTTATGAAAAATGCTAAACAGAGTGAAAAATCATTTTAGGTAGGTTTTGGACACACCTAAATGGAAAGTGTAAGTCCACTGCTTGAGACAGATGGAGTAATACTAACAAGTGATACAAAGAAGATAGAGCTAGTCAGCTTCTGTTTTATTTTTGACTTCCATCAAGGATAAAACCTTCCAAGTAGAAGGGGTAAACAAGCCAAGGAAGGTCCAAAATTCTCTTTACATTTGAATCCCAAGGAATGTGAGAAAATAATATGCTTTCTGCATATGTCGTAATTGAGTTGAAGTCTCTGGACCCAGAAATATTATATCCTAGGGGACTGAAGGCAAAACAGAAGTCATGGGCAATGACTTCAGAGACAGAAGGTGAGCAAATGCTATCCATTTTTTAAAGGAAGGGTTTTTTTAATCAAAAATAACAGATTTTATGTCAACCCCAAACATAATTCTAGAATTGGTTATTAAATAAACAATGCGCCAGTATTTATAATAAGTAATATAATTACTAGGCACTAAGACAAAATTACGACAAATTGACCATGGAAACAGAAATAGGTATATGGATTAAGTGGGACAACATAAAATATTAAATTGATTTAAATAAAATTTTTTTACATCTTTGAAAAACTTTTAATATGCAGCATGTCCTTTGCAACGATCATTTGTTATACATGATTTGGCATGGAGTTCATAATCTTTTGACACATTTCCCTTAATACCTCATTATTAAACCATACTCATCACATTGGATGAACAGTTTTCTTTTCCAAATCTGTTAGTTTTCAGTGGAATCTAAATTGGACAAATTGTCAAGTCATTGAAACATGTTGGTTTCTAGGTCTGAGATCATTTTTAACCTTTCAGGCTTTGTAGCATGGTACCAGGTCATGCTGTAGCATTCCATCTAAACAATTCTGATTTTTAGTCCATCGCTATTTTAACAAAGTTCCTCATTCTATCAGTGGGGACAATGTGTTCAAGTTCGCTCTAGCTGTCTTGATTTAAGAAGCCTACATTACAGAATAGAGGAATCAGTAACAACTTCTCCAGCTGCCAGGTCCATTTGAAGGTCTGTACTTCTTTTTTGAAGATTAGTTGGGCTGTTTTCTAGCAGTTATTTGTGAATTCTTGATGCTGTTATCCATTTTCAATTGCATTTTCCTTTGAGCTTTGGTGAAACCGATCCCATTTCATTCAATGACCCTTGAATGACTTCTTTACATAAACCAACAGCCACTAAAATATTTCTAAAAGTCCTTGAAGTGTGTTGAGGACCACAATTTTTGAACATTTCTTTGAAGGAATAACCACAGAATTAAAAACACAATAAAAGAGAACAATGAGCCAGATGGGAATAGCACAAAAATCCAGGACTCCATTGACAGAGCGCTAACTAAAGATGAGAAAACCAACATTATATGGCTTCATCTAGTCAACGTCAGGCAATCCGAGTCAGTCTAATGTCAGGAAAAGTCCACCCACACGAGCACCGCAGACACAAAATGAAACTATATTAAAATTATTGCTTTTCCAAAGAAATTTGCACACCACTGTAGACATAGTCTGTCTTGATTTCAGCAAGGCACTTGACAAAGTCTCACCTCGTATACTTAGATTTAAGACGGTGAAATATAAGCTGGTCAATAATACCCCCAGGTAGATTCAAAGCTATTTGAAAGCCCTACCAAAAGAGTGTTGATTAATGATTCAGTGTCAATGGGTAGGAAGGTCTCTAGCGAAATATCCTTGGCCCTGTCTGGTCTAATATTTCTGTCAATGATTCACGTGAAGATATAGAAGGCATGCTTATCAGATTTTTCGATAACACAGTGAGGAGGGTCAGCTAATACCGTAGTTGATAGAATTGGGATTCAAAATGATCTTGACAGGCTAGAACACTAGGCCAAAACCAACAAAATTAAATTTAACAGAGAGAAGTGTTAAGTCTCTATATTGATGCTTAAAAAAAAAAAATCAGGGACATGACTGCTGCTTAGGCAGAAGTTCATATGGAAAAGTCTTAAGGGTTTTGGGGGAGCCATGAGGCAGCTGGTGGCACAGTGGATAGAGTGCTGGATCTAGAGTCAGGACAATTCAACTGCTTCAGTTCAAATCTGTCCTCAGACACTTAGGTGATCCCAGGCAAATCATTTAACCTTGTTTGCCTCAGTTCCTCAACTGTAAAACGATGGCAGATCCCTCGAAGGATTTTACCAAGAAAACCCTAAATGGAGTCACGAAGAGTCAGAAGCAACTGAAACAACTCAACAACAAAGCTTAATAGGATGTAATGGTGTGATGAAGTTACTCAAAAGCTGGCACAATCTCAAGCTACATCAATAGATCTATGGAATCCAGATAGGGAAAAGTACTCTTCCCAACGTATGTTTAGACTTTAGTTCAATTCAAGATGCCACTTTTTAAAGAAAGGAATGACAATGGCAGCCAGGATAGTACCAGGTCTAAGAGAAGTCATACAACAGCAGTTTAAAGAATTTTTAAAATTAAAAAATCAGGAGTTTGGCCCCAGATATCAATGCTCAGACTTGGAACAGATCTCAATGATATATTCAAACATTTACATATACAGTAATATTTTCTAAAACACATCTAGTCTTCCGTTGAAGACCTCCAGTAATGAGGAACTTGCTACCCATCTGTATTTCCCATTTTACTTTTAGATGGATCTAGTTACTGGAAAATTTTTTCTTATATGAAAATGAAAGTTGTCTCTCTGTAATTTCCTTTCAATCCAGTGGATAATAGATTTAAAAATAAAAGGATGCCACTGACTCCAAACCACTCCTCTCACAAGTAAGCAAACTGAGGCAAAGGGAAGCTAAGTAACTTTATTCTTTCTATATCTTGTTTATTCACAGTTACTTACAGGTTTTCTACCCCATTAGACAGTGAGCTCCTTGAGGGCAGGGACTATCTTTTGCCTTTCTTTGCATCCACAGAATTTAGCATAGTGCTCATTTATTTTATAATTTTTAAAATAATTTATTACTGTGTCCAGTGCTCAGGCATAGTTGCCCAGAGTTTCAAGGTGAGATTCAGACTCTGGTCTTCTTGACTCCAAGTGCAGTACTCAATCCACTGTACCACCCACCTGCCTCTTGGTCCCCATATCTAAAGTCAAGCAAAACAAGCTTCCAAATAGCTGCCCTTCAAACACTTGAAGAGAGCTATCATGTCCTTCCTCTGTCTTTTCTTCTACAGGATAAACATCCCAAGTTCTTTTAAGCACTCTTTATATTATGTTATTTCAATTCCTCAAATGATCTAGGCCCAATGCTTACTATCTATTTATATATAATATATATATATATATACTATACATATATTTTTTCTGATTTTTTCTAAAGACATGACAATGACTTACTCTAGTAAAGATGATTGGACAATGAGGCAAAAGTCCTTGGTTTAAGTCTCAATGCTGTCACTAACTAGCTGTAGAACCTTGGGGGAAAGTCTCACAAGAAAAGAAAGAAATATTTATTTAGCACTTACTGCGTTCCAGGCCCTGAGCTGTGTTTTACAAATATTATCTCATTTAGATCTTGCAACAATTCTAAAAGTTATCCTCACTTTAGAGTTGAGGAAACTGAGGCAGATAGAGTAGAAGTGACTTGCCCAGAGCCACACCACTATCATGTGTCCAAGATCAAATTTGAACTGAAGTCTTCCTTTTTCAAGTCCACTGTTCTATCCTCATCAATACCTAGCTGTGACCTATGGGTCACAGATCTAGCCTCTGCCTTGATTAAAAAAACAAAACTCTTACCTTCTATCTTAGAATGAATATTAAGTATTCGTTGCAAGGCAGTCACACAGCTAAGAAGTGTCTGAGGCCAGATTTAAACCCAAGACCTCCCATCTCCAGGCCTGATGCTCTATCTATAGTCATGCAGTTGCCCTTTGATTACTTGTTAATAAAGCAAAAACCCATAAAGAATGGATAGTGATGATAATGGCAGCCCATAATTATCAAGCTACTACGTTATAAAAATTAATAAATTATTGATGATGCAAGGTGCAGAGTCCCAGTAGAAGATGGATTCCTTACAGATGGAGAAATCCTCTACGGGTTTCTGTTTGCCAATACAGAGCCCCCTAAACAAGATGCATAATCATTCCAAATAAATACTTTTGCCTGACTACCCTCACAGGAAAAACCAAGTGGATGAAGAAAGCCCATCACCAATACGATTACCAGTCTTGACTCCAGAAGGCTGGGACTCATACATATCTCCCTAAGAGACAAGGAGATAGAGCATTTGGCCAGGAGTCATAGACTCAAATCAGCTTCAGACACTTACTATTTGTATGATCCTTGACACATCATCACCTGCCTCAGTTTCCTCAACTGCAAAATGGTGAAACATCTCCCTCCCAGGCTGTTGTGAGGATCAAATTAAGTAATATTAATAAAGCTTTCTTAGCAGAGTACCTGGAATTTAGAAAGTACTTAAGAAATATTGGTCTTCTTCCTCATGTGAAATCTTTTTTTGATATCATGAGTCCCATACCACTGTGGTAGTAGACCTTCTACTGGTTATTTCTTACCCTTCCTCTCTGATCAGCCTTTTCTGATCAAACTTTTCTTCAATAGGATCCCCCTTTCCTAACACTAAATGCTTGTTTCCTTCTTTCCGTCCTCTTAGCAGAGATGTATAGATATGTACAGGATAAGTCAGCTTATATATTTTCTATCATGACCAATACTTTTGGTTGGTTTTTCTTCACCACACTTTATTTAGAGAAGATCTGTAAGGCAGGAGGTGAGGAATTGAAATTGAAAAAAGACAGGGATGCAAAAAAGTATCAGTGAAATGTTTTTAAGGATATCTATTATTCAGAGTAGGATGCACAGTTGGACAGACAGTTCATGGAGCTGATTCATCAGAACATATATCTTAGATAGAGAGGGAAAATGGACAAAGTTGGTCTCATAATTGAAAAGTAGTAGGAAATCAGACAAGCTGGGAAGAATTTTGTTGACCCAAAGCTTCACTTTGAAACAAAAGTTAACCTTTTAATATTCATATTTTTGTAAAACAGGATGGCTGTAAGTCATGGAATCTGACCATTTCCAAAGGATTATCCTTGAGTATCATGCAAAGCAAAGGAGAGGTACATGATTGGCATGAGTGAATTACTTCCCATTTCCAATGAAACACTGTTGAAAAGGTGTGAAGGACATGATTTAAGAAGTGTATGACTAAGATAAGAAGTGAACCGTGGTCATGCAGTGACAAGGAGTGAAAGCAAGGGAACACCAATACTCCATTAGTATCTGCAAGACATCAAAAATTCTGCAGCCCTCAGTGTATTAGATTGTTTCCTTGCCAAGGAAGTAAAGAAAAACATGGAAGGGAGTCACAATTGGAGGGACAGCATGGCGAGCTTACAATGGAGTCTTGACATGGATACATATCCATCAAAGTATCAAAGTTAAATTAGTAACAACAGAAAGTCTTCTACCTTTTTGATATTTCACATGACTATTAGCACAGATGTATAAATATGTGATGCTTTATAAATAGAGGTTGACTTGATTATGACCCAAGAAGGACTGGTATAAAGGGTCAAAGTATGATGGCAGTGTTCAAAATTTCAAAGGATGTCATGAGGCAAACCAAGTCAATCCTACTCTGTTATTACGTAGAGCAGAACTTGGGCCAGTAGTTGGAAGTTACAAGAAAATAGATTTCTGTCACAGCTTTGGAGACTTTGGGGCATCTAAAAGTCAGCAGCTCACCAACTTGTAGGGTCAGTAGACATCCATCAGTGACAAGGACAGTCACAAAACAGTATCATATATGCAGAGAAAAGCAAGAAGGAATCCAAGTGCCTAATAGGGTTTACAGTGCCGTAGTATTACGTTCATGGTAAGACCTTGATGCCAATTCTAGGTAGTATCCCTCTTGGAGATATGACCAGTAGTCATGCATTATTTCAACTTAACATCATTATCATCTTCACTCATATTTACATAATGATTTATGGTTTTAAAACATGGCATATTGATTCAATTAGTCGTTTCATCTTCCCACCAATCCTGTCTGGGAAATAGTTTTAGTTGTCCCATTTTTATAGATAATAATGATGCTCAGAGAGGTTACATTAAGTAGAGATGGGAGACGCCTTGGAGATCAACTACTTCCCTCTCCAACTACTTTGCATTTCTTTGCATTTATTCTCTTTAATTTTTTTCTGTGTGTAATTATATCTTTGCTGGTCCCCTGACCCCTAGAATGTACTTTTTGTATTTCATTGCTAAGCACCTAGTAGATACTTAGTCAGTGCTTATGGATTCCCATCTCATCCCCAGTGCCTAGCACAGTGCTCAACACATAGAAAGTGCACAATAAATGACTTTTCCTTCATTAATGAGCCCTTCATTTATAGGTGTGGAAACTGAATTAAGGCACACGGTAGACGCTTATTCAATGCTTCACTGACTTGCAGCCCCAGTGCCTGGCACATAATAAAGGCCATTTCCTTTTTTTGATAAAACTTTCACTTTATAGATGGGAAAACTGAGCTATAGTAATTTACCCAAGGTCACACAGACAGTAAAAATCACAGTTGGGATTTGAACTCAGCTCCTCTGCCTTGAGAGACATTTTTTTTCCATTTATCACATTCCCTCAAGGTCACACAGCTAGTATATTATGGAACTTCAATCTGAATCTATTGCTGCTCCCAATTCATCACTCTTTCCACTACAACAATGGTAGATTTAGAGAACTAAACTATATGACCTCTGCAAACCTTTGTGGTCCAAGATCTTTGATTTCATGACTATGTATGTGTGTGCATGTATATATACTCACATACAACATATATGTACATACACACACATGATAGGCTAGAATCATGATTTTACTGAAATGAGAGATTCCATTAATGAGGAAAGTCCTTCTGCAATGCAGTTCAGCATCTCTACACCTTAGAATATTGGCCAGCTAGGTGGCACAATGGACAGAGTATTGACCTGGAGTCAGAAACATTTGAGTTCAAATTCAACCTAAGACTTACTAACTACCCTGGACAGTCATTTAACCCTGTTTGCCTCAATTTCCTCATCTGTAAAATGAGAGGGAGAAGGAAATGGCAAACTGCCAAAGTATTTTAACCAAGAAAATCCCAAATGGGATCACAGCAGACACAACTGAAAATGACACCACCAAAGAGTCTTAGAGAGCTACTTAGAGAAATAATGTTAAATTCACATAAAAATGGGGCCACTGAGTCATATAAAAGGATCTCTGCAGGCCACATATTGACTTCTGTTGCTGTTGTACAGTCATTTCAATCATGTCTGACTCTTTATGACCCCATTTGAGGTTTTCTTAGCAAAGATACTAGTTTTTCTATTTCCTTCTCCCACTCATTTTACAGATGAGGAAACTGAGGCAAACAGGATTATGTGATCTGTCCAGGGTTATACAGCTAATAAGTAACTGAGTCTGATTTAAACTCAGGTCTTCCTGACCCAAAGTCCAGAACTCTATAGACTATGCCACCTAGTTGCCCATATTGACTTAAAAAATCATTTATTAACATTTTATATTTTTATTTTGTTAAATATTTTATAATTATATTTGATTCAAGAGTATTGCAGGACGAACTGCATGTGTGACATGTCTGACCTAGAGCACTAAGAATTAAAATGACTTTCCCAGGGTCAAACAGCCAGTATGTCGTGGGCCAAACTAGAATAGTCTGAAAGAAAGACCCCTGAGACCACTTGGACGTTCCATAATGAAACAAGCTATTCTTCAGGGAAACTGAGGAAGTCACCGGATGTGTGCAAGGACAGACCATATAATTCTCTGTGTAGAGAGATTTGAACAGAAATTCCAACACTCAGAGGGAAGATGCCTCCAGGCTCCTTCCGACTCAAAGATTCTCTTGTGCCAGCCACAGTTCTAAAAGTCCTAGCAGAACTGGGTCTGGAACAGCATCTCCCCAGCCAGCCACCTTGCCAAACATTTGTGTTATTCTTCCAGTTTCCCTTTTGTGCATTGCTATTCAACTCAATTTTATCATGCCCATATGTAAGCTTTTTCTATGTATATCATTCAAATTCTTCAGTCTTGTAGAAAATCTCCTAAGCTCAATGTCGGAGTGACCTGATTTGTAAAGTGGGAAAACGGAGCATATTGCTATTCCAGAAGGCTTTTTGAGACACCAAGGGGGGGGGGGGGAGTGTTAAAGGGAAAAAAATGTGCCTTCAAAAATAAAAGTGTTTAGTCATCTATTCCCTATACTAAGTGGCACCACCCAAAGGGGGCAATTAAAAACTGGCTGAGCTGTCAACAATGAACTGAGCCTATGCAAAGTAAGGGATAGATTGGCCCCACAGAGGGACTGGACCTGTGATTTCTTGAGTATTGGTTATTGAGCTTCCTTACTTGTTATGGCCAGGTGAGGAAACTCCCCCCTACTAACACTGGCCAATACCTCTCTCTAACCCATCATCATAGAGTTTCCTAGAAGGAGAGAGAAGGGAATGAGCATTAAGTATCTACTATATGCTAAGCACTGCGATGCTTTTGGTCCTCTTCGAAAATAAAGTCCATGATTTAAGTGATAATACATGCATAACCTGGTGAAATTGCTTGTCAACTCAAGGAAGGGGGAGGGAAGAGGGGAGGAAGACAGCAAAATCATGTGATTATGGGAAAAAATGAAAAAACCAAATTTAAAAAACCTTCAGAAAAATAAATGCTACAAACTTACCCCATCAAAATTGAAAATTAATTCATATTTCTTTTATATTTATTTAATTTTATAAATTTTAAATAAATGCTTTATCTTAATTTTAATAAGAAAAAAGGAAAAGGCAAACAGTAGAAAATTGACTAGGGCCACTGGAAAGTTAAGGGACTTGTTAAGAATCAATTAGTCAGTATTTGTCAGAAGCAAAACTTGAACCCACATCCTTTAGGTTTCAAAGCCAACCATGAAGTTACAGTAACTCTCATGCACTCCATAAAAACAGAAATTGCCTATATTTCACTGCCTTGTCTCATTCTGTTTCATGGATTGCATAAGAAAAAGAGCATTGAGTCAGCACAGTCACAGAAAAAGTCCTGGAGGGGAAGTCAAAGGATCTACATGCAAATCCCACTTTCTGATGCTTACTGCTGTACATACTTAAGTCTATTATCTTACATGGACCTCATATTCTTCCTCTGCAAATGAAGAGAATTGGGCTTCTAGCTCAAATTCTAGACTCTTAAAATCCTATATTGTTATAGTATAGTATGTATATATTAATATATGTGAATATTATTATATATAATATACCAATACATATTTCCATATTGTATACTATATTATGTATACTATATTATAAAATATGTTATATAATATATATTTATTATATAATGCATATTTGTATATTGTGTATTTATTATTATATAATGTATATTAGTATATGAGTATATATAATATATTTATATATTAGTATATATTATTGAATACATTATCCTGTATAATATATTATGTTTCATATAATATATTACATGTAATATATTATATAGGCTGTATATACTATATTAATATAATATGTGTTTGCTATATATTATATATTTGTTTATTATTATATAATTTATATTCTTATATATTATTGCATATATTATTATGTATAATATATTATGAGGTTTCATATAATATATCAAATATAATATTTTGTATATGCTGTATATACTATATTAATATATTATGTGTTTGTTATATATTTGTTTATTACTATATAATGTATATTTGTATGTTGTATATTTACTATTATATAATGTATATTAGTATATGAGTATATAATATATTTATATATTGGTATAATTTATTATTGAATATATTATCCTGTATAAGATATTATGATGTTTCATATACTATATTACATATAGTATATTATATATGCTGTATATACTATATTATTATATATTATGGGTTTATTGTATATTATATATTTGTTTATTGTTATTATATAATGTGTATTAGTATATATTATTGAACATACTATATCATATATTATTGTATATATTATATACTAACATATATTATAATCCTGATCATTGTGGGCCAGCCACAGACCAAGAGTAAGCCATAAGAGAGGCAGAGCCTGGCCACTAGTCTTTATGATCAAAAGAAGCAGAGGAAGGAGAGCTTCTCCTGGTGGGACAGATCCTTTGTGGGGGATTTCTGAAGAGCCATGGATGAGCATCACAGAGGATAGATTGGGAATTTACACCTGTGGAGGGAATACCTACACCAGAGATTCTAGAACCAGCAAAACACTGAGCTCAAGTCTGGCTATGTAAACCTACACCCATAGACACCCCATCATGTCCCACATTCTTAGGAGTGATCCCTGCCAACTCTGATACTAATATTTCCATAGGACATTTAGGACATCATGAGAGAGTCAGGGTAACCCTGTGGAGAGAGGGCTGACCTCAGGACCAGGAAGACCAGGGTTCAAGTTCCACATCTGACCAAGACTAGCTGTGTGACCCTTGAAAGTCACTTAACCACTAAGCACTCGACAGTTCTCCAAGATTTAAGTTGCAGAAAGTCCCTGTCTCCACTGGTTTATATTTTCTCAGCTCAGTGTCCCCCTGAAATCATGGGTTTCATCCACATCCCTTTTGCCATTCATCTAGAACTTTATTTAAATTTTTTATATCTAGAACTTTGAAGTTTTTGAAAAAGTGTTTTCTCATCAATCACTGTATTTCTCAACCATCCTGTTGTTGGTAGCAAGGCCAGGCATTGTCATCTCCCTCTTATAGATGAATAAACTAAGATACAGGAAAGCTCTGACTTGGATGTGGAGTGTGGAGAACCCAAAGGGACTTGAGAGATCCAGGGGCAGCTGGAATCTCAATCCTCCTTTAATGGAGGCAGAAAAGGAGGTCTTTGTAAAAGTGACTTTTCCAAGCTCCCACTCCTTATTCATGGCAGAGGCTACAGGGACCCTTGTCTTCCGTCTTCTGCTCAAATGTCTTTTCTGCAACATCACACCTCCTTGGCATCAGAATTTAAAACAAAACAACAACAACAAAAACACAATAAACCTCCCATCTTGGAGAAAGGGGAAATTGTGACCGCAGGATATATAGTAACTGACAGTAAATCTTCATCATACATTAATAATAAATTAATTCCAAAATTAATACAATTTTTGATGCATGAACAAAGATCCTTTTTTCCTGGGTACATTAGCACCACCTTGTGGTGAAGCAAAGAAAGAAGCTAGCAAAGACCACATATGTTGTGAACAGGATAAACAATTCCATCTGTAATGTTAGACTGGAATTGCAGATTTAGAACTGGAAAGGGAACTTAAAAGCAAAGCCATCGAGTCCAACTCCCTCGGTTTCTTCATCTGTGAAATGACTTGCCCAAGGTCATGTAGGTAAGAGTCCTAGAACAAAGGGCAATGATATAGAATGAGGGGGCTCTTCACTGACAGTCACCCACTGGTGCTAGCTATTGTGACTTCCTAGGGCTTGCTTTATCCCTGCACTGTGAGATCTGGGATATACTCATTTTTTTAATTTTCAGCATGAGCACTTATATCTCAGAAACGGACAAATGCAGCAAATCAAGGCTTGATTCACGGGTTGGTTTTCCTTTTTTTCTTTAAAATCCTCTTAGAATCAATACTAAGAATCAATCCTTTCAAGGTGAAGCACAAAGGGCTTAGGCAAATGGGCTTAAAAGATTTTCCCATGGTCACATATCTAGGAAGTGTCTGAGGTCACATTTGAACCCTGAACCCTCCATCTCCAAGCCTCGATTACCCCTAGCTGCCTCTGATTCACTATTTTATTGATTGTCTAGACCAGTGATAGTGAACTTTTTAGAGATGGAGTGCCAGGTCCTGTCCCCACCCTTACCTCACACAGGGGAGGAAGGAAGCACTCCCATTGGGCTGCTTGATAGAAGGGCAGGTGATATGAGGAATGTCTTCAGTGAGTGTAGAGGGGGGAGGGGAGTGGCCCAAGGACTCTGCTCCCCTCCAGCTCTGCCAACTGTGAGCTTCCCATCTTACCCCCTGTGTGTTCCCATTGGCTGCTGGGCAGAGGGGCAGGGAATGTGAAAAAATGTCATCAGGCACATGGAGAGGGGGAAAGGGAACAGCTCTGCCAGAGTTCCTCTGCCTTCTATGGGCACTCGACCCCCCCACCCTGGGGGGGGGGGTTCGAGTGCCCATAGAAAGTACTCTGCATGCCACGTGTGCCAATACACAGTATTGACTCCAAGACAGAAAGTAAGGGTTTTAAAAAAAAATTTAGAAATACCTTATATATATATATATATATATATATACACATATAATTTTTTCAGCTTTTATCAACATTTACCAGCACACCACAATTTGGGGTGTTCTGTCCAGATCCTGATTCTTAGAGTATCTCTCAAAATTAAGAAATACTAAAGAAAAAGTAATATTACATGAAATATGAAGCTTCTCAATATGGCCAGAAAGGAGTTAACAGGTCTGAAAAGCTGACCTGATACTATTATAAGGAAAAAAGAAAGATGAGAGGGCCAGAAAAATCAAAGGCCCAGGAGCAAGATCCAGGCAAGAAATGCTTTCAGATGTCAATCTAGGTGGTTCACCTTGAAATTTACTATGAAAAGGATGAGAGTCCCAGGAACTCACCTTTCTTTTAGGAATAGAAAACAAAATGCACAAGACCTTGGCACTGCCTGACCTCCTGGGCAGGTGTTTGAGGAAATGATCAGAATAAATGCATTGGGGCTTGTCACCATATAAATGTCCTTGTGATGACAATAGTGTCACAAGGTTTAGACAAATGCCTCTATGGTCATTTGAACTTTATCAGAATACAGTAATAATTTTTTTTAAATTTCCCAAATCAAGGGGTTCCCAGTCTAGGCTAAATGAATCTCACTTAGACTGGGAGTCCCTTGTTTTGGGGAATTTTCTTCTTTGTATTAGCATTTTTTTTCTTTCTTTGTATTCCCAGAGGTTTGCGTAGTACCAGGCATATGCTGTTTAGTCATTTTTTCAGTCTTGTTTGACTCTTTTGGAGCATGTTTGGGGTTTTCTTGGCAAAGATATTGGAGTGGTTCACAATATCCTGCTTTGATTCATTTTACAGATAAGGAAATAGAGGCAAACAGGATTTAGTGACTTGCAGAGGGGTCATATAGCTAGTAAAACTAAATTTGAACACAGGAAAATGAGTCTTCCAGACTCCAGGTCTGGCACTCAATCTGCTATGCCACCTAGCTTCCCAACCAGTCACATAGAAAGTACTTAATAAATGTTTGTTCATTGATATAATTAACTGCCTTTTCTCAATGACCCACGGCTACAGAAATTCCTTGGTTCCATCTAGCAGTAGTCTATCTCAGTCCAAAAAAATCCAATGTCTCTATCAGGAGAAAAATCTACCCAGGAGGAACTAAATGGACCTCCTTTAACAGAGAGATCTTAAACTCATAGATTTAGAAGTAAAAGCAACCTTAGATGCCATCTAATCCAAATCCATCATTTCTCAGATGATAAAACTGAGGTCAAGCATTTAAAGTCCCTGTCTAAGGTCACATAATTAGCAAGAGCCAAAAGCTGGCTTTAATCCAGGTATTCTGACTGAATCTAGCCTATGTTCCATGCTGCCTCTCAAGGGTGTGATCAAGTCCATCTTCCCGCTGGTTAGAGAGTGACTACCACATATTTATTTCTTTTCTTTTCTTCATTTTAGCTTCTCCTTTTATGCCAGCCACCTGCGAGTTAGAAAGATCAAATGTCTTGTTTTGAGAAGGTTCCTATGTCCTGAGAAATCTTTCAAGGCACTATCTTCTCTTTGACCATTTTACAAATTTGCTTACCCCTCAAAACTGACAAATGGTGATCTCATTGATCCCCCAACTCCCATCTTGGCTATAAGTGGGTGCACTCCAATAAATCTATCAGTTACAAAAAGCTGTGAAAAGCTCTGGAAGCACATCAGAGTCCTGTGCTGGACAGGGCTCTGTCAATTACCATAATTGACCATGTCCAGGAAACAAAAGAGAAAGAGCATCTAGATGGGATTGTTGGGAAGCACAGGGTATGCCCAGCTTCAAATGACCTTGAAATGCCAGTGGCCAGCAGCCAGCGGCAGGCTCTGCCCGTAGCCACCCTGAAAAAGAAAATTATTTGTAGGATCTGAATATGGACAAATGAATACTAAGAAGAACATGCAATACGTTACATTTTAAAGGACTTTAGTTTGCCCAACACCTTTAATACATTATTTCACTTGATTCTCACAAGCCTATAAGATAGGCAGGGCAAGCAGGCATTACCTCAATTTAATGGAGCCTCAGACAGGTGAATTACACTGTAAAGATTAGTAAGGGGGAAGAGCGGGGAGGGCTTGGACTAGAAGGTCAGTCCGGTGTTCTTCCTAGTATCCTACCTTTATATTTTGAGATGCAGTGAAATGTCGTTCTATAATTAGCTTGTAATAAAGTTTGAAATTTCCTAGCTTAAACAACAGATCTGTTAGAGTGCTTTACTGTAAATGGCTTTCTTCTAAGGATACCCACGTGCTTTTTATTATTAAAAACCACTCCAATAAAAGATATGGTGAAAATTCATTGTAATTTCTACTAATTAAAAACTAATTAAGTCATTTGCTGAATAATGCATGTACTTTGCTTGTATTATCTATGAGCATTCTCCTCACTTACAAATATTTGTCTCCATTTTATTAAGGTAATTAAACTCTTCTAAGGATGGTTACTTTTACAAGCACTTTACAGCCAACTCTCAATTTTCCCTAAGAAATGATGAGGGACCCTAGATGAAATGTTAAAAGGTGAGTTTCAAGTAATCTGGAATTTCTCTTTGGTGGTTTAGCATCAGACTTCTTCTCCAATCAAATCTGACTAAACAGAAAAATAACCAATTGGAGTTTTATCTTTTCTCTCTTCCTTTACCTCATTCAGTGGTAGAGTATAGCTTACCCTATACCAAAAAAAAATCATATCTACTGATGGTAACTATTGTTGTTGCTTCCTCCCTTGCCAGGCCCCCAGTCCTTGAAAGTTTCATTCTGTTGTTCATCTTGAATTGGGTTGAGGGAAGACAAAGGTAGAGAGAAGAGAAAACTAATTATGTGAGCATCTGCGTCCTCATCTCCTTACATCCTAAATACACTTCCATAATCTTGGGCTTCTAGCCTCTTAAATCTGGAAAATACTCCAGAGGTTATCCAGTCTGACCTTTACCAGTAGGATAAATTCTGTCCACATTATCCCCAACAAGTCAAATAGCACCTCCACTAATGCAAATATTACCACTTCCCAAAGTAACCCATTCCACTTTGGAATGTTATTTTCTTAACATTCTTTTTAAATTTTGAGTTCCAGATTCTTGCCCTCCTGCTCATCCCTCCCTCAGCCCCTGAGAAAACATGTATCTGATATCAATTATACATGAGGCGTCATGCAAAATATCTTTCTAAAATAACCACATCACAAAAAGGGAAGGAAAATGAAGAAAGCAAGAAAATCATACTTCAATTTGCACCCAGGGTTCCTAGGTTCTCTCTCTGAGGGTGGACAGCATTTTTCTTTTTTCTTTTGTTTTAGTAATATTTTATTTTGTTCCTCAATTACATGAGAAAAACATTTTTAACCTTTTTTTTTTCCTTTGAGCCATATTCTCACTCTAACTCCCTTCCTTACCTCTTTCCTCCACTCTGAGGCAGCATGCAATATAGTATAGATTTTGCATGTGTAATAGAATAAAATCTTTTTTTTTTCCATATTAGTTATGTGAAAAAGAACTTCAACAAACAAAAGAAATAAAGTGCAATACAGTATGCCTTGGTTTGCATTCAGATTCCTTCAGTTCTTTCTCTGGAGATAGATAGCATTTTTCATCGTGAGTCCTTGAGGATTATCTCAAATCACTGTATTGCAAAGAATAGCTAAAGCATTCATGAATGTTCTTCATATAACATGGCTCTGACGGTGTGCAGTACTGTTTGTTCTCCAGGTTCTGTTCACTTCACGTAAGTCCTTTGAAATTGTCTTAGATAACTCCATTGATCAGAGTAGCTAAGTCTTTCACAGTTGGTCATCATTAAAACATTACTGTTTCTGTGCACAACAATCTCCAGGTTCTTTTCACTTTGTTTTGCATCAGTTCGTGGATGTTTTGGCATGTTTTTTCTGAAGCCATTTCCCTCATTCCTTCTTACACCACAATCATATGCAATAACTTGCTCAGCATTTCCCCAATTGATTAGTATCCCCTCAATTTCCAATTCTTTGCCACCACAACAAAAGAGCTTCTACAAATATTTTTGTACCAATTGATTCTTTTCTCTTTTCCTTATCTCTTTGTGATACAGATATGGTAAGAATATTGCTAGATTAAGGGGTATTCATAGTTTTATACCCCTTTGGGTATAGTTCCAAAATATTTTCCAGAATACTTGGATCACTTCACAACTCCACCAACAGTGAACTAGTGCCCCAATTTTTCCACATCCTCCTCAGCGTTTGTCATTTTCCTCTTCTGTCATGTTAGCAAATCTTACAGTATGAGTTGGTTCCTCAGAACTGTTTTAATTAACATTTCTCTAACCATTTTTTCATATGACTATAGATTACTTTTTTTCTTTCTAAAAACTGGATATTTATATCCTTTGACCATTGATCAGTTAGGAAGTGGCTCTTATTTTTATAAATTTGACGTAGTTCACTATATATTTGAGAAAAAAGTCTTTGTCAGGGAAACTTAAGACTTCACTCCACCCCTTCATTTCAACTCTATGTCTTTCTTTACCAAGTGTGTGTCTTGTACACAATATATATTGGATTCTGGCTTCCAATCCATTCTGCTATCTACTTTGATTCCATTAATATTCACAGTTATGTTTACTAACTATGCATTTCCCTCCAGCCCATTTTCCTCTGTTTATCATTCTCTCTTTTTATCTTCTCCCTTCTCAAAAATCTGTCTTGCTTTTAACTACTCCCTCTCCCAATATTCCCTACCCGTTATCATTAACTCCATCCCCAATATCTCTTATTCCCCTATTGGTTAAAATAGATTTCTTTTTTTTTTAAACCCTTAGCTTCTGTCTTGGTATGAATTCTAAGACAGAAGGGCAGCAAGGGCTAGGAAATTAAGGTTAAGTGACTTGCCCAGGGTCACTCAGATAAAGTGTCTGAGACCATATTTAAACCCAGGTCTCCCAACTCCAAACCTGGAGCTCTATACACTGTGCTAACTAGCTGTCCCATAAGATCAATTTCTACATCCAACTGTGTGTGTGTGTGTGTGTGTATACATACTCTTCACTCTTTGGACCAATTCTGATGAGAATGAGGTTTAAATATTACCTACCACCCCTTTTTCCCCTCCACTATAAAAGGTTTTCCTTGCATACCTTCTTTATGTGAGGAAATTGATCCCATTCTACTCTTTTTTAAAAAAACCCTTACCTCCCATCTTGAAATCAATACTATGTATTGGTTCTAAGGCAGAAGAGTGGTAAGGGCTAGGCAATGGGGGTTAAGTGACTTGCCCAAGGTAACACAGACCTAGGACCTCCCATCTCTAGGCCTGGCTTTCAATCCAAATGCCACCCAGCTGCCCCCTCCCATTCTACTCTTGCTTCTTCCTTTCCCAGTGTATCCCTCTATATTCTTTTTTTTTTTAATTACTAACATAATAAACTATACCCAGGTCCTCTGCCTATGCAGATTCTTTCTAACTGCCCTAATAATGATAAAGTTCTTAGGAGTTACATGTATCATTTCCCCACATAAGAATATAAACAGTTTAACTTTGTCAAGTCCCTTCTGATGATTTTTTCATGTCTTCTTTTTCTGTTCCTCTTGACTTCTGTTAGAATGTCAGATTTTCTATCCAGCTTTGGTCTTTTCATCAGGAATGCTTGGAAGTTCTCGATTTCATTAAATAGCATTTCCTTCCCCAAAGGATCATACTCAGTTTTGCTAGGGAAATTATTCTTGGTTGTAATCCTAGCTCTTTTGCCCTCCAGAATATCATATACCAATATCATATTCTTCTACTCCTTTAACATGGAAATTGCAAGCTCTTGTGTCATCCTGACTATAGGTCCATGCTATTTAAACTATTTCTTTCTAGTTGCTTGCAATATTTTCTCCTTGACCTGGAAGCTATGAAATTTGATATTCCTATGATATTCCTTAGTGCTTTAATTTTGGCATCTCTTTCAGAAAGTGGTTTGTGGATTCTTTCCATTTCCATTTTATACTCTGGATTTAAGATACTAGTATAGTTTTCCTTAATAACTTTTTGAAAGATTATTTCTAGGGCCTTTTTTGATTGCTACTAATTCAATAATTCTTAAATTATTGTTCTTCAAACTATTTTCCAGATTGTTTTTCCATTAAAATATTTCATACTTTCAACTTTTTATCCTTATTATTTCTTGATGTCTATTTCTCAGTTTTAAGAAATTGTTTTCTACAATGAACTTTTATACTTACTTTTCCATTTTGTCTATTCTGTTTTTAAATTAATTCTTTTCATTAGTGATTTTTCATGTCTCTTTTACCATTAGGGAAATTCTGTTGTTTTTCCTTAAAGTGATTTTTTTCAGGATTATGTTTGTGCCTCTTTTGCCAAGCTGTTAATTCTCTTTTCATAATTTTCTTGCATTACTCCCATTTCTCTTCCCTATTTTTCCTGTATCCGTTATCTCCTTGCTGACCTTAGGTCCAATTAACATTTTTATTTGAGGCTTTGCTTGTAGCTGTTTTCAGATTATTGTCTTTTTCTAATTTTATGTCTTGGCCTTCTCCACCACCAGAGTAGATTTTTGTAGTCAAATTCCTTTAGTTGTTATTTACTCATTTTTTCAGTATAAGTGGTGTATATATACTTTTAAGCATGTCTCCTGCTCTGCGTTCTAGTCTTTATCGAGGAAGGTTCCCCACTCCCATGTAACTCTGCAACTGTGACCAGGTCCCCTACACTTTTGCAGCTATGAGCACTAGTCTCTTGGTCCAGTAACTGTGACCATGGTCCCTGATTCCTTGTGAACAATATCAAGTGTTCCTCTCTAACCTGGAACTACAATATGGAACTACTTATAGGCAATGGAGTTGCCAATCAATGCTAGCTACACTTGGTTCCATTAAGGGGTCTCCTATAATCTCTTTCTGACTAATTATCTGGCCTCCTTACCATCTCTTGTCTGAGAACTCCTGCAAACGCTGCTTTGGCAGCTTCCAATGCCCATCATTGGTGCTCCTGTCACACTCCAAACCCATTCCCACCCCAGTGTTGCAGACCTCCTAAGTTATCTTAGGATGGAAAAATGTCTCCCTATGACTTTTTGTTGGATCTGCTGCTCCAAAATTTTATTTGATATGTGATTTTAAAGTTATCTCAAGGGTAATGTTAGAAGAGTTTGGCTGTAGTCTACCATGTTCTATTATTTTAATTTTTATTGGAAGGGTTTTTTCTTATATTGAACTGAAGTTTGCATTTCTGCAAATGCCACCCATCTGACTCTGTTCTTTTCTCTGTGTTAATGTGTTAAATATCCCTAGTTCTTTTGACTGATGGTTTTTGAGACCCCTTCTGCCTGCTGAACTCAGAGGCCATCAAGAGTTTCCTCTGATCATGCACTAGTTTGTCAGTGCCCTTCCTAAAATATGCCAAGAAGTACAAAGACAGGAAGTTTCCTCATGTCCCAAAATATTAATAGTGGGATTTTTCTGGTAGCAAAAAAAAAAATACAAAGTTGGTGCCCACTGGTGAAATTATTGTTGACCAAAATGTAATATATTAATGTAGTATAGTAGGGACACTGTATCCATGGGGAATATATTTCAAGGTTTATTCCAAGGCTAAAACCAGGGATATAAGCAAACACCTACTGACCCAGTATATATATATATATATATATATATATATATATATATATATATATATGTGTGTGTGTGTGTGTGTGTGTGTGTGTGTGTGTGTGTGTGTGTGTGCTCTCACTCCTCCTGGTTTTCTGCACACACACACACACACACATGCACACACACACACACACACACACACACACACACACTGAAAATGAAAGCAGAAGAGCCAAATCACAGAGAGACCACCACTCTGGGAAGAGTGCTTGCACAGAGAGAAGAGCCCTTTGTCCCATTTACTGGCCACCTGGAACCTGGCCTCCATGTATTCTTCCATTGTGCTGACCCTCTCCCTCATCCTGCCTCCCTCCTTCCCCCAGAATTCACAGTTGAGCACAGATAACTAAAGCCATGAAAAGAGAACTACAGAGGCAGGGAGGTAACACAGGGGACAAAGCATTGAGCTTGTCAGGAAGTTCTAGTTCCAATCCAACCTCAAATATATACTAGCTGCGCAACCCTAGGCAAGTCACAACCTCTGCCTCAGTTTTCTCAAGTATAAATTGGGGATGCACCTACCTCCCAGGTTTGTTGTGAAGATCAAATGAGATAGTATTTGTAAAACACTTAATATTGCCTGGTACACAGTAAGTGCTTAATTAATGATTATTCCCCTTTAATGTAATTTCTTTTGTGAGAAACAATAAATATGAGGAATTCAAAGAAACATGGGAAGCTTTATGTGAACGAATGAGAAGTGAAGTGAGTAGAACCAAAATAATAATAATATCCACAATGACTATGACATAAAGGTAAACAACCCTAGTAGTTGATTGAAATCAACTTGTAATTACGACTAATCTTGCAATAATCTTGAGAAGAGAAGATGAAATACAGTTCTCTCCTTCAAGATTCTTTGAAGACCTTAAATTGACTTTGCAGAGGAACAGGCACAATAGACAATGTCAATGTTAAGTGGAATATGGATTTCCTAATACTTCCTTCCGTTTTACACAGACAATTATAACAATTCTTTGAGAACTTAGGGGTGGGAGTAGAGTTAAAAATTCTGCTCAGAACAAAATTGCTTTAAGCAAAAAAGCAAAACAGACTATGTGTGAAGGCACTCATGAATTGGCTTCATAGACTAATTTGCTGTTTCCTCCCCCCAAAAAGTACAAGAATTATGAGAATTTTTTCTTGATTTTCCCCCCTTGATCTTCTTCTCAAAATTGAGACAAGAGGACACCATATAAATATTATGTATGTTAAATGTTTTCATTTGCACATGTTAAATAACACTGTGAAACATTAAAAACTAGTTCCTAAGCCAAAATCTTACTATTTAAATATTTAAAGATCACAGATTGAGAATTTGAGAAGCTTAAAAATTATATCATCAAAAATGCCTCCCTCGTTTTTACAAATGAAGAAAATGAGGTATGAAGAGGCAGAGAAGTGACTCGCCCTAAGGTCATACAGTAATTAGTAAAGTAGTTAGGGTTTGATCCCAGAAGCAATTCCAAGGCTGGCATCTTTTTTTCATCATACTATGCAATATAAACTAACTCTTTTGTCAAAGGACAGCAAAAGGGACCTCCCTTCCTTCCAACTTCCTAACTTCAGCTTTTGCTCCAGAGAGACAGAATAATGGACCCTGGCAAATATTATGGGGATGGAGGGGAAAGAAGGGGAAGAAAGAAGTGGGAAGGAGAATTGAATGAAGCAACTGGAGTATGGGCAGGTATTTAAAAGAAAGGCCATTTTACTCACTCATATTAATGAGCCTACAGCAAAGGTGCATTGGGTAGATTTTAGAAAGACATCTGGGAACAGATAGACTGATGGACAAGCAACACTGGCTTCAGGGGAACAAAAAAGAAAAAACTTCCAGATGTGTTTGGAAGTCTAAGTCAGTCAACAAGCATGTATGTATTCTAAGCACTGTGCTTAAGGACAGGAGACTAAAATAATAAATAAATAATTTTTTTAAAGAAAGTGGATACATGATTTCTATATATATATATATATAATAAATGAAGGTGGGGGATGGTGGGGTAAGGGAAGACTTCTTAAAAAAAGTAGGATTTAAGCCGAATCTTGAAGAAGGCTGGGGAAGTTGGAAGAAAAAGGTGAAGAGGGAGCACATTTGTAAAAGATTAAAAGAAGGTAAGAGGAGAGAAGGGAAGGGATATAAAAAGAAAAGGGGGAAGGGAAGGGAAGGGAAGGGAAGGGAAGGGAAGGGAAGGGAAGGGAAGGGAAGGGAAGGGAAGGGAAGGGAAGGGAAGGGAAGGGAAGGGAAGGGAAGGGAAGGGAAGGGAAGGGAAGGGAAGGGAAGGGAAGGGAAGGGAAGGGAAGGGAAGGGAAGGGAAGGGAAGGGAAGGGAAGGGAAGGGAAGGGAAGGGAAGGGAAGGGAAGGGAAGGGAAGGGAAGGGAAGGGAAGGGAAGGGAAAATAAAGAAAGTGTCATTGGTATAACTCTAGGACACAGTTCCCAATCTGTGCAAAGAGTTTTCAAATAGAATTGCCTTCAGCCTGCATTAGGAGGCACTTCTTTCGTTCTAGCCTTCCCCTTTTCTTTTATTTTTATTGGATTTTAATCAGAGATGATATGAAGAAGTGCTCTGGACCTCAGTTGAGAATAGTACATGGAACACAACTGAATGAGGAGGCGCATAATTGAACATAAAATAGAATTTAAAAGCAATAAAATGGCCAGTAACTGTGCCTATCTCTGGCAAATTTACTCTCTCCCAGACAGAGGACTGTTTTGAAATCAGAGACTAAGAATTTCATTCAGCATGGCCCTATGTCTCATGATTTTGCAAATCTAGGGATTGCTAAGAAGAGGAACAAGAATGGAGAAACATTAAGGGCATTGAAAAAGTCAAAACCAGCCTGGCAAGAGGTCCAGAAGATTAAGCAATATTGACAGAGCTCCAATCTAACAGGGTAGCTAAGTGGCACAGTGGATAAAGTGCTGGATCTAGCTGCTATATGTGTGTAGGAATATGCATAAATGTGTATGTGATTATATATTTTTTCATTGATTTATCTATGTATTTATTTGATCATAAGGGATAGGAACTGGACCTATAATTTCATTAATATGAGTAACTCTAGTATGAGGAAATTCACTCTGCCAGTACAGATTGTTGTCACCTTCCCTACCACTTATAGCAGTAATGGCAAATCTTTTAGAGATGGAGTGCCAAGCCCAGCCCCCACCTCACCCCCTAGATCTTGTACTGTGCCCCTCCCCACCACCACATGCTGGGTGTGTCCCTCCCCCCACCCCTATCCTTCACAGGGGAGTAAGTGCTCCCATTGGACTACTGGGTGAGGGGAGGGTAAAATGAGGAATGTCTCCAGCTAGTGTAGATAGAGAGAGGGAAGTGGTCCAAGTGCTCAGCTCCCCTCCAACTCTGCTGCCTGTGAGCCATCCACCTTACCCCCTGGATGCTCCCATTGACTGCTGGGCAGAGGGGCGGGAGATGTGAAAAATGTCATCAGGAATGGTGGAGAGGAGGAGGATAGCAGCTCCACCCCAAGTCCCTCTGCCTTTCTAGCAATGAATTTTGGGGACAGCCACATGCCCACAGAGAGTGTTCTGCCTGCCATCATTGGCATCTGTGCCATAGGTTCGCCATCACAGGCTTATGGTCTCAGAGACTTACCTAGAGCAAAAGTGTCAAATGAGCAGCTAGTTGTCTGGCAACACTCCAGAATGTAGCCCTAACCAGATTAAAATGTAACTAGGAAATGTTTAACAAAACAAATAAAAATATAATTAAAAATAGGTAATGGTAATATATAGTTTCCTAAATCGATGTTAAGCCCATAGGGATGTGTTTAGAGTTGAGTTAGACATTCCTAGAGCACTGACGAGCTGATCAATTAACTACTCAGAATTCCATAATTAGGAGCTCTTCAGTCAAGCTCTTCTAGGCTCTAGGACCAACTCTCTAACTTCTCTAAGCCATCCATTGAATTTCATGAGGTTGTGTCTAGGTACACACACACACACACACACACACACACACACACACATATTTATATATATGTATGTGTCTTTCCATATGTTTGTACACAGATATGTATTGTTCATGTACGTGTGTGATGGCTCCATATAGTCAGTATATTATCTGCATACACCATACTCCAGTCAGTACACTTTCCATTACATATATATATTCAATTCTCAGCTTCAATGACTGTAATACATACACCTCCCCTGTAATTTAGTTGCTTTGTAAACTCTGATTTGGGGTCACCAGAAGACTCCATTCCAACAAATGCCATTCCACCATCTAGTTCAATACAATCAGGCACTTCTCATATCCCACCAAGAGGCTCATCCTGACACCGCTGATGTGGATACAAAAATTCTATTTGAAAGATAAATCCTGTATGACTTTCACAAGGTAAATTTTAATTGGGGGCAAAGAGGTCAAGAACCGCTCAGAGCATGGGGCACCGCAGGGAGTGAGGAGGGGGAGAGCATGGAGGACAAAACTCCCATTTCACAAATTTGCTGAGTTATCAGCCCTGGCTGCGTCCCTCAGAAAACATGAGAAGTCAAAATGAGCACTGATCTGGGCAGCTAGAAAAACTGGGGGGATTAGGTAATCTCGATTTAATGCCTTCTACCCTGGAGTTTATATATCCTCAGAGAACTGTTATTTATCTTTGCAGACTGCAGACCTAAATATCATCTTTAAATCACTGCCATGAGTTCTAGGTAATTTGATTCAATAATAATAATAGCTTAAATTTTAATAGCATCTACTATGTCCGAGGCACAACAATAAACACTTTACAAATTACATCTCAATTTATCCTCACAAAAATTCTGGGAGGGAAGTGTTACTGTCCATGTTTTATAGATGAGGAAACTAAGTCAATCAACAGTTAATGATTTGTCCAAGGCCACAAGCTAATAAGTGTCTGAGAACAGATTTGAACTAAAGCCCTCTACTTTATCCATTACACTATTGCCACCCCAAATTGGGAAGCATTTATAAAGCATCTACTATGAATTACACATGGTAGGAGGCTGCTAGATGGCTTAGCACTGGGACTGGAGTCAGGAAAATCTGAGTTCAAATCTAACCTCAGATATTTACTGTCTGTGTCACCCTGAGCAAGTAACTTAACCTCTATTTGTCTTAATCCACTGGAGAACGAAATAGCAAAACAACAACAACAACAAAAAGCACAAGGACAATAATGGTGCACAGAGTCATAAAGAATCAGAAATCACAACAATGAAAATTCAAGAGCCATCATATGGTTTCTAAATTGGATTTTTTTTGCATCAAACACACATTGGTTATATACAAAAATGAAAAAGTGTAGCCATAAAAACACTTTATTGGTAATTTTGTGTAATGCCAAGTGAGACTGTAAATATTTTTGTTTGTATTAGTATATTGATGCTTTCATAAATGACAATTGTGCCTGAAAATAGAAAACTGTACATTTTTATAGGAATTGTTCAAATATTTAATAAGGGGCCAATTTAAATTTTTAAAAAAGTTGACTTGAGAAAAAATAGAATAAATTGTTAATTCCCAGATTCTATGTAATACTTCATATTTCCATAATAATTAAATTTATACTAGTCAATAGCACTGAATAAGTGTTTGACAAGGAAAGAATGTCTGGTCCTGAAAAGAAGCTTAACAATAACCCAAATTCAAGTTCAGCAAATAGTACTAAGTGCCCTCTGGGTAGGGAGTGGAAGGTAGCATGGTATAGTGGTTAGGGAGCCTGCAAGGAAGCAAGAAGATGGGGCTTTAAGTTCTACCTTGGATTTCACGCTAGATATGGGACCCTGAGCCAAGTCATTTAATCTCTCCATGCCCAGGAATCTAGCCAACATTATAAATTGCAAATCAGTTGCTGGACTGCAACAGACACAGGCAGTTTCCATAGTTTCCATACCAATAGTTGCACACATCTTTAAAATCACAGATATGGATCCCTCTACCTACCTCCCTTCACCCCCCCCAAAAAAATATACAGAACATTCTAGGTGGTAATGAGAGAGATATTATAATTATAAAATAATTGTTACAATAATGCAATAATACTTTAAAAATAACTTTACCTTTTGTCCTAGAATCAATACTAAGTATCATTTCTAAGGCAGCAGAGCAGCAAGAGCTAGGCATTGGAGGTTCAGTGCTTTCCCAGAGTCATGCACCTAGGAAATTTCTGAGGCTACATTTCAATCTGGGACTTCACATCTCCAGGCCTGGCACTTTATCCACTGAGCCACCTAGTCATCCCCAATAATACACTAAAAACCCTATCATTTCTTTGGTTTGGATATTGTCTCCAATGATCAGATTTAACTAAGTGGCTCCATAAGTAAGAACTCAGTTCAAATCTACCATCAGATACTTAGCAGCTCTGTGATCTTGGGCAAGACACTTAATCTCTGTTTGCCTTAATCTACCCAAAAAAAAAAGGAAAAGAAAAAAGAAAGAAATGGCCAAAAAACCCTCCTGGACAGTAATGGTCCTTGGGAGCTGTAGACTTGGATTCAAGAAGACCCAAGTTCAAATTCTGTCTCAGATAATCACTACCTGTGTGAACTTGACCCGATCACTTGAATCAAGCTCTCCTAACCTGTTTTCCTCTTAATAAAAATAGAAATAATAATAGCTTTATATATAAAATGGGAATATTAAAAGCTCTTCTTACTGTTATCAAAAGGATTAAATGAGACAATATGTAAATTCTTAATCTCTAAATAACTGTGAGCTTATTAGTTATTTTAATAGTTAATATTTATTATATTATATATATATAGTTAATAGGTATAATAGCTTAACAGTCCATTATGATGGACTTTTTGCATTCCAATGGCCCCCCCAAATTCATAGCTATATGGTTAATTCTTAGGTGAAGAACATCCATGAACATGATGCTCCTAGTGGGCATGATGACAACAAATAGGCACAGCCAAAGTATCCATCCTCAGACCCCATGGCTCCTCAAGGCCTTTCCAGGCCAGTAGGACCAGTCAACCCTTTGGAAAACAGAGAGCCAACTCCAAGCAATAAATGAGGTACTGCATGAGCTTTTAGTTGAGGAATATATTTGTAATCATAAAATTTGCATAGCACTTTACATAAATAATCTCATTTGATCTTAACTATGTGATGTACACAGGGTGAGAAATATTATCTCCAGTCTACAAATGAGGAAACTGAGAACTCCCAAAGATCAAGGAAGGTCATTTAGCCATTGAATGTTAGAGCAGAGACCTGAATTCATGTGATCTGACTCCAAATATAGTGACCTTTCCACTTGACTATGGTTTTCATGGTCCTTAACTATTATGAATTATGTTTATGAAGAGTTCCCCCCGCCCAGCTCTATCCCTTCCTCACCAAAAAAGACACTTGTTAAGCTGTATTGGAATCAATCAGAACAAAAAAGGGTCAAGAGACTTATTGAGACAGAAAGACCAATAATAAATGATGGAGGGATAGCAGAAATACTAAACTTCTGCTTTATCTCATTAGGACATTTATTAGAGAAAATAATAATTTGGCTTATTTTATAATAAACGTATAGTCATCGAGGTGAAGTGACACAAAGAATGGAGTACCAGGTCAAGAGTCAGGAAGATTCATGTTCCTGAGTTCAAATCTAGCCTAAGATGCTGTGCAGGTGAAAAATTTGCCACATCTGAGCTACATTCCCAGCATCCTTTTAAGTTACATCCTCATTTTATGTAAGCCGGCTTGGGAGATAAATGTGGCTGAGACCCATGCTGCGGAACTCTCTCTCTCTCTCTCTCTCTCTCTCTCTCTCTCTCTCTCTCTCTTAGAGCTTGTAGGTGTGAGTCTCTGGCTCTTTTGCTCTGTTTACTTGACTAAAGAATCTTTTTCTTTACTCTCTCTTTCTCTCTCTTTTAATTTATTATTAAAATTCCTATATATTTTTCCAATACTAGGAGTATTTATTTATTTATTTTTACTCCTACAAAATTTTTGGCAGACCATGAAGGGATTAAGAACTAGAGGAACCAGATTTCTTCTCCTGATGTGGGTTTCCCTCTCCCCTCTCTCCTTTTCTTTCTCCCTTCTACTTTCTCCATCCTGAAAACATTTCAAAGTCTTCTCAAACTCATGGCCTACACCTACACTCCAAGAGAGACAGGTAGCAGGGTCTCTCCCTCAAAGAGGCTGTTCCTGCTAACTCCTTCTGCTATCACTGCTGCTTGCTGATCCTGCTACTAGTAAGCTTTAAATTTGCTGCCCCAAACCCCAGACCATTGGAGGAGGATTCCTTTTCCCTTTTTAGGAGGGGTACTGGTCTTCTTTCCTAAGTCCTGTTCTAAAAAACAAACAAACAAAAAAACAAAACAAAAACCCACCCAGCTTCCTATACTCCCTCTAGGAAAAAAAAACCTCTTCCCACTCCATTTCAAAGGAGTCCTCACCCCTAAAACTAGCCCATAATCCTTAACTTAAACCTTCTGACTCCTGACAATAGAGGCTAATATTGAGCACTCAGTATTTTTTCCCCCTTTTCTGCTGAGCTGCAGTGCTACTAAGGGCAGCACCAATAATGTGTGTGTGTGTGTATATATATATATATATATATATATATATATATATATATATATATATATATACCTATATCATTGTAGAGAATAAAAATTGAACAGCATGATTGCTTCTCTACAAGAAAGCCTTTTGGCTTTTGTCAAATTGGAAACCATTAAGGTTTCTGAAGGACTCCTTTTCCTAATACTGCTAGGAATTCTTCTTTTCCTACTTATTAATATTGAGATGCAAAAGACTGAAAATCAGAAATTACAAGCAAAAATACAAGCAGTGGTACAAATTCAATTAGAAAATTTCAAACACTCTTTACAGGATGCAATAGAAAAGGAGGATCCCATTCAACTGTTTAATTCAAATTTTTACGAGCCTGTTCCCAAACTACTCAGAGAGGAAAATCCATTCCTTCTGAAACACAGATGGACTCTTCTCATATGTCTCAGATGGAAAACATCCTCTCTCATTTTGAGAAACTCTTGGCTAAAACTTTCTCTCCTGCTTCTTCTCCTGATGTCCCTTCCTGCTTTGTCCCTCATCACACACCACTACCAATCCCAGCCTAAAAAAACCCTCATCCCCCTACCATACAGGTTCCTATTTGTACTACCTTAGTCTCCACACAGACTACTCCTAGAAAACCACAAGCACCGACTGATTCATATGAAACCTTTCCTCTTAAGGGAAGTGCCCATATTAGCACCAAATGGGGATGTCTTAACATTAAGACAACATAGACATTTCACACCACACAATATTAAAGAATTTAAACAAGATGTTCCCAGTTATGAAGATGAACCTATCCTTGTCACTAAAAAGATGGCCAATATATTCTTTCATTTTGATCCTTTTTATAAGGATGTTGAACATTTGCTGCATTCCTTTTTGACAGAACGTGAGAGGGATAAGATCATCTCGCATGTTAATAAGGCCTGAGGGCACAATGCAGCACAATGGCCACCTGTAGATCCTCATTGGGATTTTAATGATCATGATGTACATATGCAACTACAACGTGTTAGGAATGCCATTTTAAAAGCAATGAGGGAGTGTTCAGAAAGACCTGATGACTGGACTAAATTTGAATGCATGAAACAATCTGATGATAAGACACACTCCCAATTTATGAATAGGCTCATTGAACTAGGAGACAGGTACCTAGACCTTGATATTTCTACAGAAAGTGGTATTAGACATATAAAACGGCATTTCGTAAACAACTGTTCCACAGTACTCCAAAATTATTTTAAAACAAATTGCCCAAACTGGTCTAAAATGGACATTGATGAGTTAAAGTGAACTGCTGCTTATGTCTTCAAAGGCAATAAAGGAAAATAATCAAAACTAAGGATCTACTAGAAAAGATCCAGAAATAATTAAAATCTTTAACTAAAAGAATTAATAAACAAGAAAAATGGCATGATACACAACCAATGGCACTTGCGCCTCACCAAGAACCTAGTTATCGATTCCTTCCTGCCACTTCTATGAAAATAAAGGCCACATAATGATAAATTGTAGAAATTTCTTCCAAGTAATCATAAACAATAATCAATGGAATAATAGATATAGAAATTATAATTACAATAATGAATTTAGAAATCATAATTTTAGAACTGATAGCTTTTCTAGAAATGAAACAACTGGATAACTCAAACCAAATGACACCATAACAATATCTCTTAAGTGGAGCTTGTCCACAAACTGCTCAAGTTGCTAATGTCCCTCTACATAGGGCAAAAGGTGGTGCCCCTTAAACTCTATTGTTTTTGTTGTTTTATTTCTATTAATCCTTTTCAGTTTTGTCTTCACTCCAAATAGTACCAAAGAAGAAGAAATGGGTTTTGAATACAGTGCCTGTCTACCCTCTTATTATCTTTATTTGTATTATGCTACTTGTCACATTGATTTTATGGTTTTTCATAGCCCCACTACCTCTGAATGCTTGCTTTTTAATTGCATGTAATAAGATATAAGGGTCCATTTGGAAACTGTAGCAAAATGCTGTAGCAATATTTATATTCCCCACCTCTGCTTTTGTAGAAATGTAATGGATGAGACATATAGAGTGTCAGTCTCGTACCAGTAGAAATGCAAAAGTATTCCTAGGGGACATGATGCCCCTGAATGACTCCCAAGAGGGAGCATTTCCCATGAAATCTATTGACTTCTATATGATGTTTTGGACCAAAAGAGTACTTTTTCAGCAGTACAGTGGTTTGTTTTAGAATTTGTTGAAAGCTATCTCCTCCAAGGTTACAAAATTTTCTAGATGTAAAAGAACTTGTAGCATGTATTTGTCATACAGCAACTCATGTGACTACTTGTACCTTCTGTTGATAACGAATAATTGACTGTATTGATTTTATTTTACTATTGATCCTAATAAGACTTCCCTATTGCTTGATCTGTATTATTTTGTTGCATTGTATTTAATTCTTCTATTTGAACAAATTGCCCTTATAGATCAATACATATATTACCTTAAAAAAACTATATTAGTAACCTATATTGACCTGATATGCCTTTTATAACATTTTGTGCCTTCTGTAAAAATTTTAAATGTATTATTGCTACTATAGCCTCATTATTTTATCTACCTCATTTGCACTCACACTGCAAATCATGGCAAGTTAAGGAGGAAATGAATCTTATTTTTCAGCAAGTAGCCTCTATATTTTATCTCTATAATTGTGAAATATATACAATTTTTATACTTTTTACTAGTTTTTCTTCCTGCATATGCAATACAGTTTTGGAGTTTTTCCTCTCATTTTTTATATTTAAAGCACATCACTGATATTGAAAAGAATTTCTAACTGTTTTACTTTTTGAAATAAAATAAGCTAAGATGTCCATTTGCCTAGCATATAGATGTGAACCCAAAAAGCTTTGGACTTTCAACCTGCCACTAACTTATATCATGAGACTTTTGCTCAATGACTATGTCTGAATCAAGATAAAAATGGACCACAAAGGAGCACAGAAGTTGACCTGAAAAGTGCCACATAAGCACAAAAGGTAAAAAACCAAACCAATCATTTTGGGATTGATGACATTCTGAGCAAAAAGCTCAAGGACTTGATCATGTGTGAGACTCGAAGTGGCAGCTGTTTAACATGTGTTAAATGCAGGACTTACTTGTACCACACTCTTTATCAAGTATATAACATTGATTGTTCTGCCTCTAGCTCCATTATCCTTGAAAGTGGAAAAAAAGGTCAAACCAGGGAGTGCTATTTCCCATTTGTTTTGAGACCTATTTTTTTTCCTTCTCTCTATTTTCCTTCATGATGTGACAATTTAGTGTAGTCCAGAGTGCTAAATTGGGTTAGTAAGTGATAGTCATTGCAGGCTTGAGACATGGATCACTATAAGAACCTGTTGTGATTTGTGATTTTTTCCCCTTTTTCCTAGAATTTTTTCACATTTTTAATATTCTATATTTCAACCAGAGGTTATTTTTAATTTCTTTGAATTCTTTGATATTTTTGATAATTGATCCATATGCCTTATGATTTGACCATGTATCCTTATGTAATTCCTATATCCCTGTATCCTCCTGGGGTGGGGGAGGGGGGCTCTTTTGTAATGAAAAGTTTTAAGTTTCTTTTGAAACAAAAAATTTTTTTAAGGATAAGAAATTTGCTGCCTCCCAGAATCCAGAGACTGGTTTGCTTGTGGGAGATGCCCGTGGAGACCACACACTGCTCCAAAAGTTCCTGAGCAAAACTGAATATGCAGAACTGAACTTTGGGGGGTTTAAGACATTTGTTTATATGTACTTTGTTGTACCAAAGGGGACTACCCCTGAATTGATTTTGTTCTTGATTCTCTTTTGTTTCCTTATTCCCAAGTTGTTGTTTTTCCCTGTGTAAAATTGTATGTATTTTAGTAAATTATGTTTAAAATGATCCACTGGGGAGAATGGTCTCCCAAAGGATCACAGGGATATGTGAAGGTGGAAAATTTGCCACACATGAGCTATATTCCCAGGATCCTTTTAAGTTACATCCTCATTTTATGTAAGTAGGCTTGGGAGACAAATTTGGCTGAGACCCATGCTGTAGGACTCTTTTTTTTTTTTTGAACTTGTGCTTTTGCTTAAGTGCTACAGGTGTAAATATGGCTCTTTTGTTCTGCTTACTTGACTGAAGAACCTTTCTTTTCTTTACCTTCTCTCTCTCTCTTTTAATTTATTATTAAAATTCCTACATGTTTTTCAATACTAGGAGTACTTATTTATTTTTGCTCCTTCAATGCTTACTAGCTATGTGATGCTGAACAAAAAAAATAAGAAAGTTGAAATGGAAGATGATGAACAAAATGGTGAAAGCCTAGTTGTACTCATTGAATTCAAATAATCAGATCTGGAGAAATTCTTTTCCTGAGTGCTGAGAGAACAGACAAATATGGTTCACCAGAGGCAGTGACTGTCTTGCAGTTAAGGAGACATCAGGCACTTCCTTAGCTATGTGACCCTGACCATCCTAGTCTCCGTGGAAGTTCCCTCAACACTTGACCCAAACACCTCACTCTATACATATGGGCTCTTAGTAATATTTGCAAAACTTGAATTTGAATTATTGTTAAGCTTGTTTTCAGGACCAAGTCACCAAGCCAGACCTTCCTGGTTTTTCAAATTCCCATGCCCTCAACATCTAGGTAAGGAATACCTACAGCAAGGGACAGGTGGGTAATTTGTAATTTCCTAGGCGATTGGGCTTAAGTGACAGTTAGGAAGTGTTTGAGGTCAAATTTGAACCTAGGCTTGGCTCTCCATCCACTGAGCCATCTAACTGCTGTCCCCAAAATTCACTTTCTCAGTACACCAACGCTAGGCAAGTTAATTTTCTTAACCTCTCTCACTCAGCCTTGGTTTTTTTATCTGAAAAATGGTGATGATAATATGTACCTCACAGATTGGTTGTGAGGACCAAATGAGATGATATATACAAAGCATCTTACAAACCTTAAAGCATTATATAAATACTAGTTAGTAGCTCTTTCTGAGTCACTGTTGGTGACCTTCAAAAAAATCAGAAAGAATCGGAGAGAAACCACAGAACTAAAAACTGGGCAAAAGATAGCATGAGGCTTTGACAAGGACTTTCCTGAAATACATTTCTACATCATTTCCCTGATCTGCCATTCTCACAACCTAATAAAAAAGGAAATGAGGTTAATCTTGTCTGACCTATTCTTGATGAAGCTATGGTCTCTCACTCAACGCTCCTCTTAGAGCTCATTATGATGACCATTTACCTTTCTAAATGCTCACAAATCATCACTTTAATAATATGCTCTAGTATTCCAGTTTTCAAAAAATAGAAGGGAAAAAAGCATTTAAACTATAGGCCAGTGAGCTTGACTTCAATTCCTGGCGGAAGTTCTAGGTTACATTAGTAGAAGGATAATTGGCAAAAGTTTTAGATGAATAATTATTATTAACAATAAGCTTATTATCAAAGGTTATTAATAATAAATTAGTCATCAGAACTCAAACTTAATGTATGTTATTCACTATCTAATACAGCTTATTCACTATTAATATGACATCAGTACAGATGCTATGCAAAATTTTAGACAGGAACCCATAACTTGAACAAGAAAGTTTGTTGTTTTTCATTTTTTGTCCCATTTGGGATTTTCTTGGCAAAGATACTGGAGTAATTTACCATTTCCTCCTTCAGCTCATTTTACAAATGAGGAAACTGAGGCAAATGGGGTTAAGTGATTTTCCCAGGATCACACAGCTAGGATGTTTCTGAGGCCACATTTGAACCCAGGAAACTGAGTCTTTCCGACTCCAGGCCCAGCACTCTCTTCACAGCGCCACCTTGCTGCCTCTTTGAAGATCTCTTTTAGAGATCAGGCTAAACAAACTGAATTTCCTTTTCTGACTAGGTCACTAGGCTTCTCAGTCAGGAAAATGATGTAAACAAGATGATGTACACTTCTGCAAAGTGCTTGACAAAGTCTCTCATGATCTCTCTCTCTTTCTTTTTTTAAACCCCATCTTTTGTCTTAGAATCAATACTAAGTGTCCATTCCAAGGCAGAAGAGCGGTAAGGGCTAGGCAATGGGGAATAAGTAACTTGCCCAAGGTCACACAACCAAGAAGTATCTAAGGTCAAATTTGAACTCGGGATCTCCCATTGCTAGGTCTGGCTTTCCATCCACTGAGCCACTTAGCTTCCCCTTCTTATGATTTCTTTGTGAAGAAGATGAAGAGATTTGTTCTCAAAGACAGAAATGAGAGAAGGTGAATTCAGAATTGATTGAATGACAAGATTTGGAAGAGTCCCTCACCTCTTTGAATCTGAGTTTTTTCATCAATGAAATCAGGGCTAAAAACAAAAACAAAATCCCTTCTTCACAAAATTATTATTAATCAATCAATTCAAATGTAAACAGAAATCTCTAGGGAGCTGTTCTATGGATCTGTGCTGCTCGATATTTTTGTCAATCACTTAGATGGGTGGCTTATCAGATTTTCAGATGACACAAAGCTGAGAGGGATGGCTGAAGTATTGGATGACAGCATCGGGAGCCGGAAGGAGCTTGGAAGTCCAGCACAAACATGGTACAAACTAAAGAAGTTTATATTTAATTAAGTCCCACCTTTGACCTGAGGAAAGTCAACTTTATAAGTACAAGATTACAGAAAGAAGATGAAACCATAGATAAAATGACCTCTCTTCACCTCAGACTTCACACTGCATTTTGCTTGTACTTCTCATTTTTGCCCATCAGGTATTATTCTGCATAATAGTTTTATATGCATGCGTCAGGTCATCCATTTGACTAGAAGTTCCATGAGGGAAGGGATCATTGTTTAATGTACATTTTGTATTTCAACAGGAATCTACTCAGCATACTGTGCATAATAGATACTTATTAAGTTGAGCATTTATTGAATTTGAATAGTATATGTAAATTAATTACATAAACTTTATATGTGCATATGGACAGATGCAATGTGTATATGCACATGTGTGTACATTACATGTACACGTGTGTTGCTTCAAGAGAGAGAAAAGGAGAGAGATCTGGTGTCCAAAAGTCTTAGTGCAATATTATGTTATTAAAATCTTAAATCTGCGCTACGAATTTGGCAATTCCCTATATATTAAATCATTAATTTGGATCCATCTTTGCTTGCCTTGAGAGAAAACAAACAAACAGATTCCCAAAATTTGAGTTCACGAAGAGACCTTAGATCCCATCAATATCAACTCTTGTTTTGCCAATGAGCAAATTTAAGTATGAGGAGGATTAAGTGATTGGCCCAGTCAAGATCATGCTGCAAGGTGTTCTGCACAACACCCCAAGATTGTGATTCTATACCACACTTCTTCCACAGTACTTTCGACACATTAAAGTCATGCAGGCAATTTCCACCCACCAAAAGAGAAATCGAATCTTATTAGAATTGGCATTTATTAAATATTTGTAGTATAAAGCAATGAATAAAGGAATGGCAGGATTTGAAAATGGAAAAGAATCTCCATGGTTGAGTCTAACTCAATGAATTTGCCTGTATGTGATTTAATTTGATGTATGAATGATCGGGCTACAAAGTAAAATGGAACTTCTAAATATTTAGATATATTTCCAGGGGGAAAATCCAAATATTTGGATTCCCTCCAGATATTTCCATTCAAGACCAATGAGTCTGGTTACAAGGCATGCAGAGAATAAGTTCAGGTTTTTCCTTTGGGGATTTGGACCAAACATCCAAACCCACCAAGCCTTTTGATAAGCATAGCCCCTGTTCTGGTCATTGAGTGAGAACGAGGGAGATAAGATCCAGTTATTACCAACCCAGAGATAAGTAGACATTAAAAAGAAAGGAGAATACTTTTGGGGGGAAAAAAGAAAAGAAAAGTTATGTTAAGGTCAGAAACTAGACGAAGAAACTTTACTACTGAGTTTGGAACATACTTTAGTATATCTCTCCATGTAATAGAACAATTTCTTTGTATTGCCTAGGATTTGAGTCTAATCCATTGTTTTAAAAAGCCGCCTGATTTTCAGGGAACTCTCTACTTCACTGTGCAGCTTTAAATCTCGTTAGGAAGAAAGGGAAAGCTTGAAATTAAACATAAATGATAAAACTAAAAATTTCAAGTCAAATTTCATTAACTGATAAAAGTCCACCCAGAGCCCAGGGCAAGGGCAGTGGGAGAGATTCGGTTAATTTGTAAGATTAAAGGCATTTTGAATTATTGAGGCCATATTAGAGTGAGAATCAGTAGCTTGAATGTCATCCCAAGGTTGGAAGACTGAACAGCTAAGTTTCCTTATTCAAATAACCAAGTTAAACCTAAGAAAATGCATTGAAGCAATCGTAGCCTTAAACCTCAAAGTCTGATAAACAAGTAACAGACAATATTCCATTGGGTAATCTTGCCTATGCAGATCTATCTTTCTTTGATTAAGGAACCTGACCAGTCAAATCTTGAATATTTTAAGGTGTTATGGGTAAGGTAATATGTTATCTTGACAGTTTATTAGCAACAAAGTCAGGAAGGTCAAACTTGGAGAATCTTCTATCATCGAATGCCTTTGACTTATTTACATCTTCACCAAAAAAAAATGGCTCCACAGAAGGATCCCAAACCCATCCTGCATTCTACCTCCATGAGAATGTAAGCTCCTTAAGAAATGGGCCTATTTTTGTGTTTTTAAACCCAGAACGTATCACAACACCTTCCATAAAGCCAGTGCTTTAGGGATGTTTATTGAACTGAATTGGAAGGTATAGAAACGGTGTCTTCTGGTTAAGCTCAAGAAAAAAACTGCCCAAGCACAACTGGAATAGTGTCATTCTGAATCCCAAGCATAGCTTAACAGAATGCTGATGTACAGTTTTAAGGGACACCATTTTCCCTTCATTTTCCTCCTAAGGATAGACCTTAGATATTCAGACATGTGCAACTTTTCATTGCCCCATTTGGGGTTTTCTTGGCAGAGACAATGGATTGGTTTGCCATTTCCTTCTCTAGTTCATTTGCCAGTTGAGGAAACTAAGGCAAACAGGGTTAAGCGCCCAGAGTCACAGAATAAGTGTCTGAGCCTGGACTTGAATTCAGGAAGATGGATCTTTCTGATTCCAAGCCCGGTACTCTATTCACTATGCCACCTAGCTGCCCTGTCTTAGAAATCGATACCGAATAAAAACATAAACCAATTAAGAAAATAGCTCTGCTGCTCCATGCTATCTAATTTTGTTATGAAAGGCCCAATCTTCGAGATTTTTTTTTATTTTTGCAAGAATCCAAAATTCATAATAAAACTATCAAATTGAACATTCAATGAAAAATGTTTTCCTTTTAAAAAATAACTATAATACTGATAACAAAAAAACTTGAGAGCAGGTCATCTGTAGAGTGGGGAAAACAGCCCTATAACTAAGGCAGTAGCAGGAGGTTTTTTTTGGGGGGGGGATGTGGGGGAGGTCATGATTTTGTACAGGCACCAACACTGGAGGGAGTATTTGGAATGCTATTCTGTGCCTTAATGTATTCCACTGGTCTTTGTCCTCACAGGGGGTGGGTGAAATTATAGATTCCAAAAGAAAACAAGATAAAAGGGGTACAGACCATTGAAGGTTATGGAGGGAGGAGGTTACTCCTTCCCAGAACAAATTATATTACAGGTCAGATTGTCTCTACTGAAGTCTCTTGACCAATTGACTTCAGTTCCTCAACTGAATTTCTAACCAGGTAACAGAATTCTTAGTTATATCTCTGGGAAAGAACACTTGATGTGGAGGCAGAAGACCTGAATTCCAATCTTGACTTTGGCACTTATTAACTATGTGATCCCACTGGGTATATGACTTTGCCATTCTGGGTTTCCATTTACCTACACATAAAATGAAAAGTGAGACAGGACGATCTAAACATGCTACTTAGCTCTGATATTCTAAGAAACTGATTTTTGTTTTTTTTTTAAATGGCTTTTGTTCAAGTAAACACATTTCATTTTATTTGTTCTATTAAAGAACACAGGACTGACCAGGAGTAGCCTGAAGACCTTTCCCTTCACAAGGTGTGGACATCCCTAGTGAGATGGCTGATGACATATCCTTGATTGGTGTGACCGAGTATACCTTGAAAACCCTCCCTATACAGTAATAAAAAGGTGTAGACATTCTGGTCAAAAATTATTTGTAGACATGAGAGTAATTTATATTGCTTTGCAAGGCTATAAAATATATTTATTCCAAACCTAGTATATCAGAAACAGATGCTTCCAGGCTAGTCATTTAATCAATAGTAGTTATTGAATAGCTTAATGTTGTAGACCACTATACTAGGCACTGGGGGGAAGTCAGGCATGGTCTTTGCCCTCAAGGGGTTTAAAAGATAATGGGGAATTTAGAATATGGTGCCTCCTGAGAGCTGGTGCCTCTTTCCCCTACCTCTCCCTTAAATTTTGCTGTCTTCTGTGCATGGGTTAAGAGGTTGTAGGTCCAGAAGGGACACCTCTCTCCAGTTCCCCCAGGGGAGGCAAGGTGGCTTGGTTTTCAAAAGAAATAATAAGAATGCAAGCTATAGGGATAGAGGATAGTTTGGGGGAAAAAACAGGGAATGTGCAGGCTTGAGTGGAAGGAAGCATCAAGTCAAAGAAAGAGCTCTGAATTTAGAGTCAAAGGACCTTAGTTTACACCCCAGCTCTAAGTCACTTCACTTAATCGTGCCCCAGGTCCCTCCCCTATAGTGGCCAAGAAACGTAGAATTGTAAGGGCACTCAGAGGGCACCTCGTCTAAACCTCTTGTGACTTGCTGAAGATGACACAGGTAGTAAATGCCAGAGCAATGATTCAAAGTCAAATCTTACATCAGATCCAGAATAATTTCCAGCATGCCACAATTTCCAAGATCCTTCTAGATATAACATTCTATGAGTCTATGCTTCTAAGTCTTATATAGAGAGCTCAAGGAATCAAGCAAAATGGATTATTAGTATTATTATTTAGTTCCCAGTTGAATTAGGGAGGATTAAGCCACATCTAGATGTTGTGACTCAATAATAACAACCATTAAAGGATTTCCAATTGATTCCATCCTTACTGTCTGCCATGGGGTCATTTCAGCTGTATTTGGGAACACTGGCCCAACATCACCTGGCTCAGGATGACCTCCCCTGAGGTTGGGTACAAGAGTGAAGAGAGGACTACACGCCAGTGCCTTCAGGCTGGCGATGGAAAATAGGTAAGGAGCTACCAGATAGCCAGGGGGTCATCTAGGAGTATCTACAGACAAGAGGAAGAGTATACCAGGCAAGGCAATGCTCTTCCATGACAACTTAGGGAAAATAAAAGAAATGGTCAAATGTGGCAAATAGGTTTGAGTAAGTATAGGAAGCGGTGCCAGAAATGGTGACACCTGCCTATATATTCCTTCCCAAAGGATGCTGAGGCTAGTGGATCTCCTGAGTTCAGGAGTTCTGTGCGATAATGGAATTAAGACAGTGGAGTGTCTACATGAAGCTTGCCATGAATAAAGCAAAGTTCCTAAAGCAAGGGAGGCCACCAGGCCTTCAGAAAGGGGGCAAACCAGCCTAGGTTGACAAAAGAGCTGGTCAAAGCTTCCAAGCTAGTCAGTGATAAAATCAGGTCCTAAGTAGCCACTGGACATCCAGCCTAAGAAAGGGGGGGGGGTGAGGAAGCAAGGAAAGAAGATGGGAAGGAAGGAGGGAGGGAAGGAGAAAGCAGCTTTGTTTAATCAGAACAGAGGGTAGAACCTTCAGTGTACCAAAGGATAGGAACATTTAAGTGAATAAGTGAGTTTTTGCCATTTTACCTAGATATACTCAGCCCTTTGAGTCAGTCCATTAATATGCAGATATTGGATTCACTGGGCAGGAAGACAATGAGCTGGACACAGATTTGAATTGGAGGAAGTCAAGGTGGATCACATTCCAAAACCTGTGCCCTGCTTTCAATAATCCCGTTATATTCAGTGCCACAAAAGCCCATCTATGTTGAGAGACAGTTGGCAGAATAAATAGAGCACTGGCCCTAGTCATGAAGTCACCATGACTCACTGATCCTGCTTCAGACACTTTCTAGCTGTATCATCCTGGGGAGGTCATTTTATCTCCATTTGCCTCAGTTTCTTCAGCACTAGAAGGAGGATATCAATAGCACCTACCTCCCAGGACTGCCGTGAAGATTAAATTAGATATGTGTAAAGCCTTTAGCACAGAGACTAGCACATAGTAAGCATTTAATAAATGTTCAGTTCCCTTCCTTCCATCTATTTAACACTAATATTCTTCGAATGAGAGGCAGCATTACATAGGGGGATAGAGAGATGACTTTCAAGACAAAAAGATCTGGGCTTATTTCCTGCCCCTGGCACTTGCTAACTGTGTGATGGGAAGTCCTTTAATTTCCCATCATTCTATCCAACTCTCTAAGATTATAGGTGAAAGAAAAGATACCAGCCTGCATTGGAAGAGAGTTTCCACATCTAGGAATTCTCTATATCATTTAAATCACAGGTCCAATACCTGCCCCGTATCCCTGTTCTTCCAAGGCTGTTATTTATCTCTCAAAAATGGAAGACCATGAACTCAGAAAACTCAAAATTAAAAATAACTCCAAGCATAGTTGATAGATACAATGGGTGGCCTCTGTATTACCAGTGGTAACTTACATGTGCCAAAAAGGTATTAACACATTACAGAGCCAGTGTTCTTGGTCTCTTGGTATATTATGAACCCTTTTGGCAAACATTGTTGTTGTTATTGTTCATCCATTTTTGAGGAAGACCAATGATATCATGGGTGATATTGACTTGACTTACAAATGTGTCAGTTGCACAAAGTTGTTGGTCTCACTCTCTCTTCCAGGGTCTTCTAATTCCAGTGGAAAGGAAAAAGTCAGGGTGACTGGTGATAGTATGGGATGTAATGGATGCCCTTGGCATCTTTGATACCTGACCAAGCTCTAGCCTAGGGTTCCCTTCCAGAAGAATGTCTTTAAATATATAAAAATAAGTAAAGAGCACTATGAAAGTAAAGCAATTATAGTAAAAATGCAACTCACCAAAATATTTTGATAAAACAAGTGCTCAGATTAAAAACCTCCAGAGAGAATTAGATTGTGAGGAGGGAGAGAAAATGTGGGCACTTAAGAGGGAGCCAAGATAGTGGCTGTTGCAGTTCTAGGTCTGCATGAGCCCCGTAAGTGGCAGAGGAGGGAGGCTCAGAAAATGATGGGAAAGGTATTAAGTAGCATGCTTCCCTCCATCTGTCTT